>NW_007378423.1:44762-72153 GCF_000475195.1 Diaphorina citri | reverse complement strand
TTTGACTTTCTCAAAAACATTACTCAATACTTACCGATTAGTCGAACCAACAGCAACAAAATGTAGAAACTAAAACACCTAGAGGAGAGATTGTATACAAACCCTTTTCCACCTGAATCAGCTAAGCAGAAGGAAAACCGGCAACTATTTTCTGTCATATCCAGTGAAGTTATTTTTGAAAAACAATTTCCGATCTTTTGACTTTCTCAAAAACATTACTCAATACTTACCGATTAGTCGAACCAACAGCAACAAAATGTAGAAACTAAAACACCGAGAGGAGAGATTGTATACAAACCCTTTTCCACCTGAATCAGTTAAGCAGAAGGAAAACCGGCAACTATTTTCTGTCAAATCCAGTGAAGTTATTTTTGAAAAACAACTGGTAAAACAGACAGATACCTGTCTAAATCAAAACTCTTAAACAAATAACAGCAGGAACAGCAAAACATATTTCCAGCAAAATAGTCGATGATATCTATCCATCAAACTGAAATTTATTAGATGTTCTTTTTTTACACAAATGTATGGTGTGATTATGTTCAGTTATGTTTTCCTAAAGGGGGTGGGGGGAAATGGAAAATGTTGAGGATATTTTGAGTAAAATATACCTTGGTATACCTATGTGCCTACCTCCAGGCTCCAGGTAGGTACCAGGAGCTAGCTGATGGCAAAGAGATTTCAGTCACATTAAAAGTCCATTAATGGTTGAAACATTATGAGTAATAACCTCACTTAGATGCTTAGATCCTACGTACAAACAATAATGTTTATTATTTCCAGAACTATGCAGCATAGTTAGATACTTACACCTTAGAACCTATAGGTAAGTATTTAGGTTTAAACCTCACAAATACATAACCTAATATTGTTGCTCTGTTAGGTAGTGACGAATCCAGGAGCTAGCTGATGGCAAAGAGATTTCAGTCACATTAAAAGTCCATTAATGGTTGAAACATTATGAGTAATAACCTCACTTAGATCCTACGTACAAACAATAATGTTTATTATTTCCAGAACTATGCAGCATAGTTAGATACTTACACCTTAGAACCTAGGTAAGTATTTAGGTTTAAACCTCACAAATACATAACCTAAAATGTTGTTGCTCTATAGGTAGTGACGAATATGGACGAACATCTACAATACGACTTGTTTTACGTAGGTTACTAATAGGTACATACAGTTGTACACATAGAAAAGTGGTAATAGATCCTAGCATTTGGACATACCTATTAGATTTTCCAGAACTATGCAGCATAGTTAGATACTTACACCTTAGAACCTAGGTAAGTATTTAGGTTTAAACCTCACAAATACATAACCTAATATTGTTGCTCTGTTAGGTAGTGACGAATATGTACTTACCTAACCTCTACAATACGACTTATTTTACTATGTATTAGTACGTACAGTCGTACACATTGCAAATTGATAATAGATCCTAGTAGGTATTTGGACAATGGACAATTGGACATAGATGCTATATTAGATAAGTATGGCCAAAATGTCAATATTCGCACAGGTATAGGTAACAAGATTGTCAGGTACGTAAGCATTGGAAATTGAAAGTACATATAAATAAAGACTGAGCACCAAATAAAATGCAAGATAAAAAGAACATGCAAATTTTATCTAAACATAACACCTACCTATAATTACCTACACAATTTATTGATTCTTAAGACTCAACTATCGTCAAATTAGAGATATTTTTTTGTCTAAAAAGTTTTAAATGGTTAAATTATACGTTTACTACTAGCATATCCCCTGAGGGATTATTTTTACTCAGATTCTAAATAATCTAAATTTTTAGCATCAGATTTTTTTACATCTACCTTTGTATAGCTACATACCATATGTAGGTACTTACCTAACCTCTACAATACGACTTATTTTACTATGTATTAGTACGTACAGTCGTACACATTGCAAATTGATAATGGATCCTAGTATTTGGACAATGGACAATTGGACATAGATAGCTATTAGATAAGTATGGCCAAAATGTCGTTATTCGCACAGGTATAGGTAACAAGATTGTCAGGTACGTAAGCATTGGAAATTGAAAGTACATATAAATAAAGACTGAGCACCAAATAAAATGCAAGATAAAAAGAACATGCAAATTTTATCTAAACATAACACCTACCTATGATTACCTACACAATTTATTGATTCTTAAGACTCAACTATCGTCAAATTAGAGATATTTTTTTGTCTAAAAAGTTTAATTGGTTAAATTATACGTTTACTACTAGCATATCCCCTGAGGGATTATTTTTACTCAGATTCTAAATTTAATAATCTAAATGTTTAGCAGATTTTTTTACATATACCTTTGTATATCTACATACCTAATATAACTTTAAAAGTTGCTCTTAATTGCTTTACCTAAAATAACCGTGTTCGAACAATTAATCATGTTCCAATTAAGGGGATTTTGGAATTTTAGTTACTTTATTTATTGCATAGATCGTCATAACTTATACGTCAGGTAGGTAGGCACCTACCTACCAGCCAAAAATTCCGAATGAAACTACCTAATACTTTTTAGGAAATGGGATTTCATTATTCTCTGCTATACGTAAAATAAAATTATAATTTTGTTGTATTTTAAGAGTAGGTATTTCGAACTTTCATTGTCGCTCATAAAGAAAAAAAAATACACACATATTATTATTCAGTTTTATTATGGGTAGGTACTTAAAAGCCCTTTTTTGATAACACACAATTATAATTTTATTTAAAAAAAGGAGCATTTCAAAGACTCATGACCTCAGCGTTTTTTTGTTAATAAAAAAATTTAATACTTTCTTGTTAAGTGGTTATAAGTATGTGCTTTAGAAGAAATGAAATTTTTGAGAGAAAAAATTGAAATGTCGATGATGTGTCATGACTCAGATATTTGGTAACTGACACCCTTATATGAAATTTTAGGTGAAGGAGAAAGACTACACAGAGACTGAAATTCTTTGGCATTTCTGAGCGGTGGAATATACCTATCTTGGATACCTTTTTAATGGTCCTGTTTTTTGTGGTGGTAAGGATAGAAGCTATCTACTTACCTATAAAATGATTTGACCAAATTTTCTTTTCCAAAATGTCCGAAATTGGAGGGAAATGTGCCCTTTGCTCGCAAGAATTTCCTGTGTTTAAATTTTCTGGGAATAACGTATCTACCTCAATACGCACCTAGGTAGGTAAATACCAATATTTTGTACACCTATTTATCATCATGATAGTGTAACTGTGATTTACAGGATTGTTAACTTTACTATGTTTAGCTTTGTAGTTACATAATCACAACTTCTGTTAATGCTTAAAAAATCGATGTTCTTTTAAAGAAATTGTTAAAACGTAAAATGAGGTAGGAACATGATTAAATTGGAAATAAATTAACATTTCAAAAGACACCACAAGTCAAAAAAAAAATGTGAGCCTTGACTAAAATATAGACGATATTTTTTTTTACCAGCATCAACGAACAAGAGGCTAGGTACAGTGCTACATCTGAATTTTATGAATCATCGATTTTAAACTGCATAAAGTACATATTTCATTGCCAAGACAAATGCATCATAGACTGTACTGTTAAGTTGCTATATCCACTGGTTGTATTTTTAAACTTCTAAATTTATCTCCTCTAAAATGACTTTAGGTCTAAAACCATCAATGGCCAACGCTGATGCTTCTGACACCATAGGGTTATTGTTGAGCTCATTCATAAATACGTGCAAATTATGTACAATAAACACATAAAATAAAAATGAATGTCTAATATGTGGAAATGTTTGTACACTTTTATTTATTTATAGAGGTGAGATCATCACAATATGCGCTGAAACTGACCAGGAACGATGAAAAGATTTATGATCAGCATTATAGAGGATGGTTCCAAGCTCCAATTGAAGTTCTTCACATACGAGAGCTTAACGGTAGAGGGACACTGACTAATCATGTTGTCAAAGACACCTTACTGCTTGAAGCATAATCTACTTGAGATCAGAATGACAATGTACGTAGTGCCTGATATAGAGGAAATAATAAAAGTTGTCAACAATAACTGAATTATTAGGGTACCCACATCTTATTTCCATTAAAGGAAACCTCATATTCGTACATAATTATTAAATTATTACTACATAGATAGGTAGGTATTCATTCCTATGGAAGAAAAAAATCCTATAAAATTTAATACACATGGGAGGGTCTCAATAAAGTAGTAAATCAAATTGCTGATACTTTGAGCCACTTGCACCAAACCTACGAGAGTACCTATTTACCTATAGATAAATACTGGGAATCATGGTCATAATCAATATAATCATAGTGATAACACACAGCAAGTACCACATGGAAATGATTCTCAGATCTCAGATGACAATAGATGTTCTAGGTTCACCTGAATCAGGATCGGCGCCTAGTATTTATTATTAAACTTCCTATAGGTTGGCACCATTGTTACTTGTTTTATTATCTCAATGCATGTAACTCGTATTTTGATAAATTTCTTCTTTTCCTTTTATTTTGTTGATGTAATATGCGTGTACTTTGCCCGGTGGCAAATTTTCTTACAAAAAATAATATTATTTTCATTGTGGGTAACGATTTCAGCCTGAAAACGCATAATACTATTAGTTTGATGTTCACTCTCAACATTTCACATTCTACAAGGAGTACATATGAACCAACATACAGTCCAGAATACCCAGAAAAAAGGTCAACCTCTTGTCAATCTTTGATAGATCAACATATGGCCACGAGTTGACCCCAATCATCGATCGTTACCTGATTTCAACTCTAGTATTCCAATTAAAATGATATAGGTAATGTCTGCTATTTGCTATCTCTACCCTAACAAAATCCTAGTTGGTATCTATTCCTACATTGCTACATGCTTTCTTTTGTACGTGCCCGTTTTGGGTAATTCACCTGTAAAGGACAGATAAGTACCAGAAGATTCAAACCAACTCAAAAGAAAATTTCACTTGCCTTTGAATAACATCTTTGGCAAAGATTCTTCGTGAAGATGAAATTGAAAGAATATAGAGAAAGCTATGTATTAGAATTAGGAATTTTGGTAATAGTCAAAGTTATTTGTAGGTCAGTTTCCCATAGAAAGATATTCAGGCATCTTAAGGTAAAAGGCAGCTTAAACCCTGGTTCATGGAAAAAGGTTAACTGACACTAACATGTGAATAAAATAGAGCAACCGTTCCATGTTCCTCCATGACACACTCACTGAACTGTCTCGTCTGATAGAACGTGAGAAAGACTTTACTATTACTATCATCGAAAAAAGAACACCATGCTTTCGGTTTCTATCAAAACAATCTTCCATGAGACTCCATTTTGATGTGTTTTTCTAAGCAAAATTGATTTTTTGTTAGAATTTTCTTCGATTGAGCACGAGAAGAGGGCTAGTACTCCAAAAGAGTGACAAAAAGTCAAGGTAAGTATGATTATATTGTTTGTTTTGTGTTTGGCTATTAGGACAACACTGTCATTTGAGTGCTCTGTAGAGTGACACTTTTTTTCTGAGATTGAGCACGAGAAGAGGGCTAGTACTCCAAAAGAGTGACAAAAAGTCAAGGTAAGTATGATTATATTGTTTGTTTTGTGTTTGGCTAGGACAACACTGTCATTTGAGTGCTCTGTAGAGTGACACTTTTTTTTCTGAAGTTCTTTGAAAATCTCTTCTTTATGGTAAACAAATTGTTATTTCTGTGTAAACAACACTCACCTGATGATGACTGAATGTCACAACTTTATCTATCTCTGTTCCTCCTTGGTAAACAAATTGTTATTTCTGTGTAAACAACACTCACCTGATGATGACTGAATGTCACAACTTTATCTATCTCTGTTCCTCCTCATCCTTCTTTTATTACTTTCTATTATTTTTCTTCTTCTTCTTCTTCTTCTTCTTCTTCTTCTTCTTCTTCTTCTTCTTCTTCTTCATATAGATAGATGATTAATGCGTAATCTCATTGGTTCTTCTCAGTTGGTTGAAAACAAAAACCTTCTTCTTATCGGCACTTGGAAGTTTGGCACATCCACCAAGCTATAAATACAATATTAGTGGAGATGACAAAATCACATAGGGATAAACGGCCATAGTTCTTCAGAGCATCAACCATTACCTAACCTTTAAGAAACATGTTGAAGGTATTTGAAAACCATTACCTAAATTAACAATAATGGGTATTCGTGTCGTATTGGTAGATGAAACATCTTCTAGATTTGCCACAGATTTGCGTCTAATGCAACTTAACGTGGTCTAGCGTTCATCACAGATATACCAATACCTATTGAAGCACTTAAATCTAGCCACAAAGACAATAAAAGAAACATTATGGCAGTTTATTCAACTGAATGGATGGCAATAATAATTAAAATTTCTCCATTGCATTACCTATGGATGTTCCACTATGCTGAACGTACTCGTAGGTAACAACACTCGACCATTCTGAAGCAAACAGAACGTATTTTCTGAAGAAAACTGATAATATGACAAAATGACCACTGTTTTTTTGGCTACACTTAAAATTTTGTACGTCAATAGGTAAAAACGGTACAGTTCTAAAACAACGGCCTTCCGTTTGGATTGCGGAAAGTTGAAACAGTAAGTACCTAGATACCTATAAATAGCCTGTAAGTGTAATAGTATGAAGGTACAAAACACAACTACGGTTTACAATATACCTACGAAAGACATTCGCGAAAACGAGAATCTTCAACCTATGCTAATAGAGAAACGTGAATAATCCATCTTTCTAACCGCTCACCGCTCAGTGGGAGGCAGTACCTGTGAAAATGTGTAGGCAAAACATCAGAAAAAAAAGCACAAAACAGTAGTAAACTAAAACCACTAACCATACATAATGATGTTGGCGGTTTTGAAAATGATCATTGATATTCATAGGTATTCAATTAAATCATAATGCCCGTGAACACATAAATATGATGGAGCTTTTATGAAAGCAGCACTAGAAGAGGCAAAGTCTCGAACGTCTGGCAACAGCAAAAGAACATTTTAATGATTTTAACATGTATGAAATTAAAGGAGGAGTCCATATCATGGTGTCTGTGGCTATGGCTTGTCTACTACTGGATACTGGATTCAAGAATCTACGGGATGAAGGACTAAAATTTTCTACTGAAAGATCTATCTATATTCTGTTTCAAAGACAAACATTATAATGTTCATGATCTTAACAAATCGTTTTTCAACTGGAATTTTAAATACTTTTAACTGACCTGCTTTGAATATAACAGGATAATACAAGGGAAATACTATAAATCTCTAATAATAAGCGATGGTTTATATGGTTCCCCCAAAAGATTCTTTACGAACATTCAAAGACAAACATTATAATGTTCATGATCTTAACAAATCGTTTTTCAACTGGAATTTTAAATACTTTTAACTGACCTGCTTTGAATATTACAGGATAATACAAGGGAAATACTATAAATCTCTAATAATAAGCGATGGTTATGGTTCCCCCAAAAGATTCTTTATAAACATGGTAAATATTCTAAACAACAATAACACACTAATCTGAGTAGGAGGAACAATTCACTACACCTGTGAGGGAAAAAATGTGGAAAAAATACAGCAGAATACTGTTAACCTGACATCACAAACATGCAATTAGCATACACTTATCCATAAACATGTATTATACTCATTTTGTGGAATACTAAATACCTCATCAATTCCACTAAATATTTGACAATGTTTTCTGTCATTATGAGTTAATTACACAAACATGCAATTAGCATACACTTATCCATAAACATGTATTATACTCATTTTGTGGAATACTAAATACCTCATCAATTCCACTAAATAGTTGACAATGTTTTCTGTCATTATGAGTTAATTACGGTTTCAGACGATATGGCATGGTTTATCTATATTTGGAATTGGATTATTCGAGTTGTGTGAATGAATATATAGACTAATGTCACTATCGTTAACACCATACACATAAATGTCGTCTTGTTAAGGAAATATGACAGGCGCGAGGGTTCTCCGTGAATAATTGATACTCTTCTACACTCCACATTTTCCTGATATGGCGTTTCTTGATCAACATCTGAAATATTTGTCAACAATGAACTTGTTGATTTGGTATGTCGAATATGTACTTACCTAACCTCTACAATACGACTTATTTTACTATGTATTAGTACGTACAGTCGTACACATTGCAAATTGATAATAGGTAGATCCTAGTATTTGGACAATGGACAATTGGACATAGGTAGATAGGTATTAGATAAGTTATGGCCAAAATGTCAAAAGAAACATTATGGCAGTTTATTCAACTGAATGGATGGCAATAATAATTAAAATTTCTCCATTGCATTACCTATGGATGTTCCACTAAGCTGAACGTACTCGTAGGTAACAACAACACTCGACCATTCTGAAGCAAACAGAACGTATTTTCTGAAGAAAACTCATGACAAAATTACCACTGTTTTTTGGCTACACTTACAATTTTGTACGTCAATAGGTAAAAACGGTACTATTCTAAAACAACGACCTTCCGTTTGGATTGCGGAAGACCAGTTTATTCAACTGAATGGATGGCAATAATAATTAAAATTTCTCCATTGCATTACCTATGGATGTTCCACTATGCTGAACGTACTCGTCGGTAACAACACTCGACCATTCTGAAGCAAACAGAACGTATTTTCTGAAGAAAACTTATAATATGACAAAATTACCACTGTTTTTTGGCTACACTTACAATTTTGTACGTCAATAGGTAAAAACGGTACTATTCTAAAACAACGGCCTTCCGTTTGGATTGCGGAAAGTTGAAACAGTAAGTGGTAAATATTCTAAACAACAATAACACACTAATCTGAGTAGGAGGAACAATTCACTACACCTGTGAGGGAGAATTATTAGGGTACCCACATCTTATTTCCATTAAAGGAAACCTCATATTCGTACATAATTATTAAATTATTACTACATAGATAGGTAGGTATTCATTCCTATGGAAGAAAAAAATCCTATAAAATTTAATACACATGGGAGGGTCTCAATAAAGTAGTAAATCAAATTGCTGATACTTTGAGCCACTTGCACCAAACCTACGAGAGTACCTATTTACCTATAGATAAATACTGGGAATCATGGTCATAATCAATATAATCATAGTGATAACACACAGCAAGTACCACATGGAAATGATTCTCAGATCTCAGATGACAATAGATGTTCTAGGTTCACCTGAATCAGGATCGGCGCCTAGTATTTATTATTAAACTTCCTATAGGTTGGCACCATTGTTACTTGTTTTATTATCTCAATGCATGTAACTCGTATTTTGATAAATTTCTTCTTTTCCTTTTATTTTGTTGATGTAATATGCGTGTACTTTGCCCGGTGGCAAATTTTCTTACAAAAAATAATATTATTTTCATTGTGGGTAACGATTTCAGCCTGAAAACGCATAATACTATTAGTTTGATGTTCACTCTCAACATTTCACATTCTACAAGGAGTACATGTGAACCAACATACAGTCCAGAATACCCAGAAAAAAGGTCAACCTCTTGTCAATCTTTGATAGATCAATTCATATGGCCACGAGTTGACCCCAATCATCTATCGTTACCTGATTTGAACTCTAGTATTCCAATTGAAATAATATAGGTAATGTCTGCTATTTGCTATCTCTACCCGCTACACTAACAAAATCCTAGTTAGTATCTATTCCTACATGCTTTCTTTTGTACGTGCCCGTTTTGGGTATTCACCTGTAAAGGACAGATAAGTACCAGAAGATTCAAACCAACTCAAAAGAAAATTTCACTTGCCTTTGAATAACATCTTTGGCAAAGATTCTTTGTAATAGAGAATTTGAGTAAGCAATACCATGTTCCTCCCTGACACACTCACTGAACTGTCTCGTCTGATAGAACGTGAGAAAGACTTTACTATTACTATCATCGAAAAAAGAACACAATGCTTTCGGTTTCTATCAAAACAATCTTCCATGAGACTCCATTTTGATGTGTTTTTCTAAGCAAAATTGATTTTTTGTTAGAATTTTCTTCGAGACATCCGTGGCTCCATGGGATGTTGCGAAACACAGCTGGGGAATTGGTACCGTCGAGGAAAGTTGCAAGCGGAATAGGACGCCAAGTGACCAAAGTAGGGCATAAGCATGTAGACAACTACTATAACTATTAGAGAACTATATGTAGCATCAGCAGTTATAACAACACATGGTATAGGTAACAAATTTTTAAGGAATTTAGGGTACCGAAATGTTTCTGGAGAGGCACATGGACCTACATAACTGGTGAACTAAGAGTGTCCACTGAACGTAGAAAAATTCTAAATATTGGAACTGATCAAAACTATAAATATGTATAACTATAGCCATTAGCCATCCATTCTGCCAACTTGACAATGATTTAATATCATCAACTTTTGAAGATCGCCGATCCTAATCCAAGAAAGATAAATGAACCGCCTACCACGCATTTTGTTGAAACTAGGATTTTCTTCGAGACATCCGTGGCTCCATGGGATGTTGCGAAACACAGCTGGGGAATTGGTACCGTCGAGGAAAGTTGCAAGCGGAATAAGACGCCAAGTGACCAAAGTAGGGCATAAGCATGTAGACAACTACTATAACTATTAGAGAACTATAGGTAGCATCAGCAGTTATAACAACACATGGTATAGGTAACATATTTTAAAGGAATTTAGGGTACCGAAATGTTTCTGGAGGGGCACATAGACCTACATAACTGTGAACTAAGAGTATCCACTGAACGTAGAAAAATTCTAAATATTGGAACTGATCAAAAGTATGTATGTACATACTCGTACAGTCATTAACCATCCATTCTGCTAAGTTGACAATGATTTGAGTCATCAACTTTTGAAGATCGCCGATCAATGCTAATCCTAGACAGGTTGACAAACTATCTACCACGCATTTTGTTGAAACTAGGTCAAGTTCAGTTAAAATGAAGGTACGTACATAAGAGATAGGATGGAGTAGGGTTAGGAGGAGGAGGAGGAGGAGGATTTCCCGCTGCCCTCGAAACACATCAGTCCTCTCCTTCGCCTTCGAACGGAAAACATTCACCCTCTTATTATTTTCATTGAACGTTTTCAACCTCACTGAATTTCATATTGACCATGACAATGGTGTTATTGCCCATAGAGACGGGGTGAGAGTGAGTGGATTTGATAATTTTGATATTCCTGAAGAGAGCAGCTTTGAAATTTATTGCGGAAGTATGACTCTTTCAAATGAACAAGTCAGTACGTCATGTAAAGTAGTAATATGCATATCGTCTAATGTTTGTGAAAGGAAGACTACCAATTTTCATCCATGATTTGGCTTGAAAAACTCTCATCAGGTAATTAATACCAAATTTCATAGGCAATACAAAATGGAAAATATAGGATAACGTAGATATTTCTGATAATCTAATCAAGATAATAAGTGAATTCACCCTCTTATTATTTTCATTGAACTTTCGTTTTCAACCTCACTGAATTTCATATTGACCATGACAATGGTGTTATTGCCCATAGGGACGGGGTGAGAGTGAGTGGGTTTGATAATTTTGATATTCCTGAAGAGAGCAGCTTTGAAATTTATTGCGGAAGTAGCACTCTTTCAAATGAACAAGTCAGTACGTCATGTAAAGTAGTAATACCTATGTAGGCCAAATATGCATATCGTCTAATGCTTGTGAAAGGAAGACTACCAATTTTCATTAATGATTTGGCTTGAAAAAAATTCACCCTCTTATTATTTTCATTGAACTTTCGTTTTCAACCTCACTGAATTTCATATTGACCATGACAATGGTGTTATTGCCCATAGAGACGGGGTGACGGTGAGTGGGTTTGATAATTTTGATATTCCTGAAGTGAGAAACTTTGAAATTTATTGCGGAAGTAGCACTCTTTCTGAACAAGTCAGTACGTGATGTAAAGTAGTAATATGTAGGCCAAATATGCATATCGTCTAATGACTCTAATGCTTGTGAAAGGAAGACTACCCATTTTCATCCATGATTTGGCTTGAAAAACTCTCATCAGGTAATTAATACCAAATTTCATAGGCAATACAAAATGAAAAATAAAGGAAAACGTAGATATTTCTGATAATCTAATCAAGATAATAAGTGATACTAGCATTTTAAACAAAACATGGATTAATGGCAATGTTATCGCTACCATATAAGTCGAGTTCTCACTTCCCAACTGCTTTAAAGAATTCGAACTTGTTTCAAAAACATCACGCATTCACACACTATTGATAAACCAAAGCGAGTTAGACCCATACCAGAAAGAATAGTTGGGCACTTATATTCATAGATACGAGGATATTTAATTCCCTTTGATGTTTTTGATTAGTATTAGAGAAGGCGGCAACTCAATAGGAATCGGAATAATGGTAAGAAGTTAATTCCCTTTGATGTTTTTGATTAATATTAGAGAAGGCGGCAACTCAATAGGAATCGGAATAATGGTAAGAAATGAAGCAATAAGCAAAGTAATAGAGAGACAGAACAAATTTGTACGAAACGAAACGTGGCAACAATAGGCAAGTGTGAACTGAGAAAACGTGAATAATCCATCTTTCTAACCGCTCACCGCTCAGTGGGAGGCAGTACCTGTGAAAATGTGTAGGCAAAACATCAGAAAAAAAGCACAAAACAGTAGTAAACTAAAACCACTAACCATACATAATGATGTTGGCGGTTTTGAAAATGATCATTGATATTCATAGGTATTCAATTAAATCATAATGCCCGTGAACACATAAATATGATGGAGCTTTTATGAAAGCAGCACTAGAAGAGGCAAAGTCTCGAACGTCTGGCAACAGCAAAAGAACATTTTAATGATTTTAACATGTATGAAATTAAAGGAGGAGTCCATATCATGGTGTCTGTGGCTATGGCAAATTACGACACTAGATGAGGTTATAATAAAATAACACCTATGAATTCTTATGTAATAAATTAATAGATTGGAAAGGACTGATAGGAGGTACCGCCGATCTAATTTGAAGAAAAATCGAAGAAATTTACTACTCTCATTACCTACTTTCTTGAGACTACCCAGCTGCTTGGATCAATCCTTTCTCCCATGACTCCAGAAAAGTTTAACTTTGCGTTTGCTCCACAAAATAATGAGAAAATGCTGAAACTGATCACAGTGGCAGATTACCTACAGTAGACATACCTAGTGGGTATAGAGCTAGAATTTATAACACACCCTTGATTTTATTTTTCATGTTTACATACATGGCAAAACTTATTTTCCTTGGAAGGATTTATGTAGGTACTCCAATGTCAGTAAAGTGTAATAAGTGCCCCTTCACCACAAATATGCGGAGATCACGTGTTATGGTAACACTTGTAACCCAAGTAGGTATAATACCCTATTATAATACACCAAAAGCGTACATTTTCATAAAAACTCCACTACAATAAAACAATGGGCTTTGAAAGAAATTATTATTATAGTGTGTACCAGTGTACCTACCTAGCAAAAAATATTTTTTCTTCGAAAAAACAAAAGAAATAGTTGAAATTGTAGGTATTAACAATTGTAATTATAAATAATAACATCAAAAAAATATGAACCTCTGTCGTGCAATGTTCAATTTCCTTACAAACATTGGGGTAATTGTTTCACGAAAATAATAACTAGGTACCTAGGTATTAAGTTGAAAAATTAAAACAAATCTAAAAACCTCTCAAGTACAACTAAATGGCAAAGAATCGTCACTGTGGGAATAAAATACGTGCCTACCTACGTCCTACATACAAAATACCCAAATTATTGTGTATGAAATATTTGCAACATGTTATCTGGTGAGGTTAATAAGATAGCTAAATAAAGCAAAGGTACTTACAAAATACCCAAATTATTGTGTATGAAATATTTGCAACATGTTATCTGGTGAGGTTAATAAGATAGCTAAATAAAGCAAAGGTACTTATCTTCTGAATATTGAAATCACAATAAAATCCGTCAAATACTCCGGAAAACCAACATAATTATTTTAAGTATACTTGAGCTGAAAATACAATGTGCTTCCATGAGGACTATTTTCATATGTATGTAGGTACCAGAGCTTTCCTTACTTCAAATTTTATGTTGTTACCCTCAATTATAACTCTTTTATTTCAGTTAGAAAAAAAAAATCACCAAAATATTCGTAAAAAATGAAAGAACTAGGTATTTACCCTCAATTATAACTCTTTTATTTCAGTTAGAAAAAAAAAATCACCAAAATATTCGTAAAAAATGAAAGAACTAGGTATTTAGGATTAGGAACAATAGAAATGTATATCAAAATCGTTTAATTAAAATGGAAAAATAAGAAGTTTTTATGTTTCATATGAAATGAGAGTTAATCATAAACGAAAAAGTATAAAATAAGTAAAATGCTCAAGTGCTGAACTACAAATTAGGTGGTGGCCCTTCAAAAGATTTTCCACACTAATCGGCGAAAGAACGGGTTTATAATACCCCCACAGCCTCCAGTTTATCGGGGTGCATTCAGCCCCTTGATGATAATGGAGGAGATAGTGAAATCCTTTTATATGAGTAGATACCAACAACTAAACCTTCTGAGGTCCTTTGAACTTTAGAAATTCAATCTAATGGGGGGATGTCTCATCAGCTAATACCTGAATGGTCTGGAGGATACTTTCCATAGAATACACTGCCACCTATAGACTTGAACTAATATAATATTGATACATTTCAAACCAGTCATCTAAGACTGCAAGTAAGAAGTACACGTACCTATATTTATCATGTGGGTAGTATTTGAACGGGTTTATAATACCCCCACAGCCTCCAGTTTATCGGGGTGCATTCAGCCCCTTGATGATAATGGAGGAGATAGTGAAATCCTTTAAGGAGAAAGGTAGGTATATGAGTAGATACCAACAACTAAACCTTCTGACATCAACTTTGAACTTTAGAAATTCAATCTAATGGGGGGATGTCTCATCAGCTACCTGAATGGTCTGGAGGATACTTTCCATAGAATACACTGCCACCTATAGACTTGAACTAATATAATATTGATACATTTCAAACCAGTCATCTAAGACTGCAAGTAAGAAGTACACTTATCATGTGGGTAGTATTTCGACTAAAGGAATATGGGAAGTAACAAAATTAGAATATTACCGAAATGTTATATTAAAAAAATGCCCCCTTTCATATGCAAACGAATTATTTTCAAAAAGAAACCCTTTCTTTTTTTATATTTTTCAAAAAATAATAAAATTGAACGCCCCTATATTTGCATACATATGTACTTTTTTCTAAAATTTAAATAATAGGCTATTGGAAAATGAAGCCTGTTTTCAGTGCTTAAAACCCTTTATAATATTTTTTTTCTTCTACACTCCACATTTTCCTGATTTGGCGTTTCTTGATCAACATCTGAAATATTTGTCAACAATGAACTTGTTGATTTGGTATGTATACCTATTGGGTATGGTTCTTGGGTTTTTTTCGGGAGTAGATATTCATAATTACCTATGTGAGCCTTGACTAAAATATAGACGATATTTTTTTTTACCAGCATCAACGTTTGGTATGTCTACCTATTGGGTATGGTTCTTGAGTTTTTGTTCGAGAGTAGATATTCATAATTACCTATGTGAGCCTTGACTAAAATGTAGACGATATTTTTTTTACCAGCATCGACGAACAAGAGGCTAGGTACAGTGCTAAATCTGAATTTTATGAATCATCGATTTTAAACTGCATAAAGTACATATTTCATTGCCAAGACAAATGCATCATAGACTGTACTGTTAAGTTGCTATATCCACTGGTTGTATTTTTAAACTTCTAAATTTATCTCCTCTAAAATGACTTTAGGTCTAAAACCATCAATGGCCAACGCTGATGCTTCTGACACCATAGGGTTATTGTTGAGCTCATTCATAAATACGTGCAAATTATGTACAATAAACACATAAAATAAAAATGAATGTCTAATATGTGGAAATGTTTGTACACTTTTATTTATTTATAGAGGTGAGATCATCACAATATGCGCTGAAACTGACCAGGAACGATGAAAAGATTTATGATCAGCATTATAGAGGATGGTTCCAAGCTCCAATTGAAGTTCTTCACATACGAGAGCTTAACGGTAGAGGGACACTGACTAATCATGTTGTCAAAGACACCTTACTGCTTGAAGCATAATCTACTTGAGATCAGAATGACAATGTACGTAGTGCCTGATATAGAGGAAATAATAAAAGTTGTCAACAATAACTGAATTATTAGGGTACCCACATCTTATTTCCATTAAAGGAAACCTCATATTCGTACATAATTATTAAATTATTACTACATAGATAGGTATTCATTCCTATGGAAGAAAAAAAAAATAATAAAATTTAATACACATGGGAGGGTCTCAATAAAGTAGTAAATCAAATTGTTGATACTTTGAGCCACTTGCACCAAACCTACGAGAGTACCTACCTATTTACCTATAGATAAATACTGGGAATCATGGTCATAATCAATATAATCATAGTGATAGATTATACAGAGATACTTGAAAACCGTACAAAATTTGACCAACAAGTCATCATGAAAAGACTGTAGAGATCCAGGAATATGCGTCAAAATAGAGACAGTCCCAAAAGAGTTGTCCGGTTGGCGTCAGTGAAGCAATCTGAGGAAGATGACAAAATTGGACAGATAAACGTTTGGACGGTGCTAATGACCCACAAGTCATTTCATTCTTATTATTGTCATAATTATTTATCATTATGGCCATGTTAAATAGTTACTGAAGTGTGAACTTAAATTCACTTAAAATCATAAATATAGGTACCTATACTTTATTTTATGTACCTACAATTACAGAATTATCGTAAAAACAGAAAAAAAGACATGGTAAAAACAGGAATATTTAATATCTACTTTTTGCCACTCAATTAAATTTATGTGACATTGTTGACCATGGGCAATTACATTTGAAGACAAAATTGACATTTGGTTCAATTCCCCTTGAAACCTGAAGAGCTCGAAAATTATGCACAAATATATGCAGTTTGAGGATATCATTTTGGTATCGCATAATCAAAATTGAAATGTCCATTGGAATCAATATTTATGAACAAAATGCTGGCTCTTAAGTTCGTGCTAAGCATAGTCTCAAGGCATTTGATTGGTCAATTTTGACTTGAGACTGATCTAGGAACGATCATTCTTGTTCATAAATACGAGTGCCAGTCTCGTCTCCAGAAATTTACCACCGAATATATCGATGTGCTACAAGTTTCTTAACCCGCGGGTCCATTATACAGAGATACTTGAAAACCGTACAAAATTTGACCAACAAGTCATCATGAAAAGACTGTAGAGATCCAGGAATATGCGTCAAAAAAGAGACAGTCCCAAAAGAGTTGTCCGGTTGGCGTCAGTGAAGCAATCTGAGTTAGATGACAAAATTGGACAGATAAACGTTTGGACGGTGCTAATGACCCACAAGTCATTTCATTCTTATTATTGTCATAATTATTTATCATTATGGCCATGTTAAATAGGTAGTTACAAAAAAGACATGGTAAAAACAGGAATATTTAATATCTACTTTTTGCCACTCAATTAAATTTATGTGACATTGTTGACCATTCCATTGAAGACAAAATTGACATTTGGTTCAATTCCCCTTGAAACCTGAAGAGCTCGAAAATTATGCACAAATATGCAGTTTGAGGATATCATTTTGGTATCGCATAATCAAAATTAAAATGTCCATTGGAATCAATTTGTTAGTTTGGAGATCATTATGACCCATATCCCAAATGAAGTATGAAGTGGTAAACTTATCACACGAAGTAACCAATATGATAATCAAGGGGTTAATAATTAATTTTTATTTTGGAAGTTCATAAATAAATAATTATTAATTCATGAATTCGATTTAACATAAAAAATTCTTATGAAATTGACCATATTTTACTTAAATCTCTTGGTCAAAATCTATAATTCCTACTATCTACATATTCTCAATGTAAAAGGAAACTTTATACCAAGGCTATCATCCCAAATCAAACTTTAACTTTTTTGCACGACTCACATAAAAATGAAATTTTATGTTTTTACCAAAAATGATCAGATTCTGTTTTGTTAATTATTTTCTGTCAAGGTGAGTTCGGTTTTAGATAAATACCAAAAAAATCATATTAATTTATTGAAAACAAGTACAACATTCAAGCACCGAAATATCTTGATTCCCCTCAAGAAATTTGATAAAAATTCACTCAAGTTTGTAACAAATTTTATAATTACAGGGTACCTACGTGGTTTATGTTTAGCATCAGTAATAAGTTTGATTATTTCTGATTAAGGTAAAATATGACACATCATTTGAACATCGCCATGGAGTTGCTAGACCGTTCTATTCTCATAAGATTATAGTTTATGAACAAAATAATACAAAACGATTATGAAAATTGTTCCTCCTTGAATGTAGAAAGTACTGAAGTGCAATTCTCATACCTACCTACAAAGGAATAAAAACAGATCAGATTGCCACGAGGATCGAAATTTCTCACGTGGATTGGAACAATTAATTAAAGCACAAAACAAACAGGATTTACATGGTGAAATGAAATCAATATTAACTTTCTTCAAACACATTATAATATTCATGCTGAATTGATAACATATGGGCCGGTCATATCACGACTCTTAATATGGATTCTTTATCTATGAGTCCAAATCGCAAAACCGGGCCAGATATTATGTGAAGTACAAAAGCTTTGATCAGCTAACAATTGCTGCCTTTACTATAGGTACATAAATAGCCGTTTTTGATAGGCTTTCAAAGAGAGAGAGAGAGGACTTATAGGTGCCAAATACTTTAGTGAGTGTGCTAAAAGTACCTTTCATCAACTACCTGCTGATATACACGGATTTCTGTTTCAATGATTGATTCAAGTTGATCGATTAATCATTTTGTTTTATTTTGAGCTTTAACTCGATAATGGATACTTTAGCGTGCAAGTTCCGCAATTTGATGATTTAATATCGATATCTTAACACTGCAGTTAACAAATTAACTCAAACTGAAATCCCTGGAGGCTGGTGAATTGGCTTGATTGATTTGGTTAATTTATTTTCAGAAACTGATAGTTGTTAATTAAGGATCCCATTCCAGGTATAGTCTATAAGTCTATAGTCTACAACTCTACATCCTAAGAACATGAGGCGTTGTTGAAATTTGTTATCTATAGCATTTTTATCATTAGCTGATGAGGTACTTACCTTAACAACTAGGTAATGTGTTGCTAATTGCTATTATCAACAGCAATGTGTATCACAGGTTTTTTTTTCATTTATTTATTTTATTGAAGGAGTTTGAACAATAAAGTCCTACCTCACAAAATTCCATAAACATTGTTGAATCTGATCTGATCAAGTGTGATCAATGTAGGTATAATATTCATGGGGCTTTAGTTAATGGCAATAGGTATCTGTCTACCTTCCAATATTGGCAAAATTTTGAAGTGTGATAGGTATTCTGATATTATATCTAGGTACCTATACCTACTTCGCGATTATAACGTAGGTATGTAGGTAACTAAGTGCTTAAGATACTTCGGTAGGTAATTTACTTTGGTTATTTTGCCGATATTTCGATGTTATCTATGATAACTCGTAGGTAATAGTGCGAAGTCCACCAAACTATCTTTTTTATATATTTCCGTAGCCTCCAGGGGCAAAACAGTCCCTATCCAAACTTGAACACTTAACACTGGGTTTTGCGATTTGGACTCATAGATAAAGAATCCATATTAAGAGTCGTGATATGACCGGCCCATATGTTATCAATTCAGCATGAATATAATGTGTTTGAAGAAAGTTAATATTGATTTCATTTCACCATGTAAATCCTGTTTGTTTTGTGCTTTAATTAATTGTTCCAATGCATGTGAGAAATTTCGATCCTTGTGGCAATCTGATCTGTTTTTATTCCTTTATAATGTGTGTTGAAGAAAGTTAATATTGATTTCATTTCACCATGTAAATCCTGTTTGTTTTGTGCTTTAATTAATTGTTCCAATCCATGGGAGAAATTTCGATCCTTGTGGCAATCTGATCTGTTTTTATTCCTTTGTAGGTATGAGAATTGCACTTCAGTACTTTCTACATTCAAGGAGGAACAATTTTCATAATCGTTTTGTATTATTTTGAACATAAACTATAATCTTATAATGCCTTGCTAAAGTCGAAGAGAACCAGTATGGATGCCTTTTTTTTATCCAAAGCAAACTGGATATCGTCAATGACTTTGAGCAGAGCTGAGCACGTACTATGACCGCTGCGAAAACCTGACTGGAATGGGTTAAGGAGATTGTGCTGACCAATGTGCGACATGACCTGATTGTGTACTAACCGTTCAAGCACTTTAGAGAGTGAACAGAGAAGACTAATGGGACGGTAGTCCGAAGCGCTTGTTGGGTTTTTCACTTTTGGAATAGGTCGGATAAGGGCTCGTTTCCAGATCGAGGGAAAGGTATTTGAAGAAATGGTTGATTTTAATTTGGAAAAACAAAAGAAAGATTTCCCTTTCTTTGGACAGACGAATAGATATTCTATTTGAAAGCTAAGGCATGGAAAGTTCTGTTTTAGTAAGGGATCTTCTACCTTCTTGATCTTGTAGGATCTTTTACGCTGTCAATAGATTCGTCAAGTGATCCGCATTCATAAATAATGAGAAAATCAGAAGCTTCTTCTGAGGTTCAAAATATTCTTTCCACCGTAAAAGTCAATCTCCGCTCGCTGTCAACTAGATTCGTCAAGTGATCCGCATTCATAAATAATGAGCAAATGAGCAGCTTCTTCTGAGGTTCAAAATATTCTTTCCATTGTAAAAGTAAATCTCCCCAATGTAAAACTCATATGATGAAAAAATTCAAGGCATCATTAGTCCGGCTCTCTCAGTGATTTTATTCAGTTTTATTATTTTCTTAAATTAACGATACATCCTTGGCACAATATGATGGTATTGTTATATTCCTGCTAAGATCTTTTCTTGACGCACACCATGCTGTCATGTATCTCTCGAAAAATTATAATGGAAAAAAGTTTTTAATTCTTACTGCTAAGATCTTTTCTTGACGCACACCATGCTGTCATGTATCTCTCGAAAAATTATAATGGAAAAAAGTTTTTAATTCTTACAAAAAAATACCATTCTTCTTGATGAACTTAATTGATCGATTAGAAAATCAGATGGGTGTGTTGAAGAGTGAACGCTGTGTGAGAGAGATTGAAATGCTTGATATTGTGTTTCGTAGAATATTCGACGTCAATAATCTCACTTGTGGAGTTGACAGTGTCAATCATTCAACTCTTAAACCCATCAGGAAACTATTGGTTATGATTAAGAAAATAAAAGCTTTATCTTGAGGAAATTTACGTACATAAATAATACCTATACCTTGGTATGTATTGGGTGAAACATACCCACCTAATTATCTACCAAAGCACCCAAATCGGATGAATTTGGTTCCAGTACTGACGGCAATGCTGACAATCTCATATTATCTGGACTCTAGAGAAGCATTTGTCAAGGAAAACTTACCACTTTACAAAGACCTCTGGAATCTTTGAAAGAGATATTTATCATCATATCACACACTTGGAAATCTATTAGGCAACCTGTTAGCATTACATGACCATGTTGAGTTGTCACTGTCCCAAGTTACCATTTTCTGACAATATTTGTTTTTTTCATCACCCTTGTGATTTGCGGTGGTATCATCTTCAGGCCATTCCGGCAGTTCCTTTTGTTTATTGCTCTCTATATTTTTTATCAATCGTTTCAAAGATTTTTTTTATCAAAATGTTTAATGTTGCATTCGAGACATTTTTACATAATAAGTTTTTTTTAAATCGGTCTGTTTGCTAAATACGTTTGGTCTACTCTCTCCTCTGGTAGGTACACACTCGTACATCAATTTCTTTAAATTGCTTTTTAATCGTTTTGCCTCCATTTCTTCTTTGCTCGAAGTGTGTGAATGTAAAAATTCAAAATTCACCTTTCATTTTACAACATTAATCAAGTACACGGGGTCAGGGGAAATGTAGGGGGTGGAGGGGAGGATTCTCCTACATTTTGACCATAGGTTTAAAGTTTGGACTTAATTTACTCATCTCATTTCCCCTTCATTTTCATAAGTGGAAGGTCCTCATCGATTCTTCTGTGATAAGTCACCTATTCGCGGTTTGCTCGTGGAATTCGCGGTTGGCTCGCGGTATCCGCGGTTGTTCGCGGTATTCGCGGATTGTTCGCGGTATCCGCGATTTGTTCGCGGTATCCGCGATTTGTTCTCGGTATCCGCGGTTTTTTCGCGGTATGATCGTTTTGCCTCCATTTCTTCTTTGCTCGAAGTGTGTGAATGTAAAAATTAAAAATTCACCTTTCATTTTACAACATTAATCAAGTACATATCTAGGTATTGATTCCTCTCTAGTAGATAGGAGTGAACTCAGCCTACACTACAAGTATCTACGATTGACCGGTAGGTAATAAAATTAAAGTAGAAATACATAGATACTTACAAAACAGGACAATCAAGAAGTTTTCCTTATTTCGGAAAGAAATGGCACACATAATAAGTATATTGGAATTATTATTCATAATTTTGTCACAATAGCAATAGGTATCTCTGTCAACAACTCAACACCCTTATCATCAAGGGTTCTTGTGTTTGCATGGACACATTTTATGCCATTCCTAACATAACAACAAGAACAAGAGGACATACACACATTCAACGATAGTACCGACGTACAACAAGAGATGCCAATACCATCATTTGAGTGTACGAAACTGTGCCACACTGAAAGTTCTACCAAGCACCACACCATAATGTTCTAATATGCGATCCTGCGGTCTACAGAGTGGACGAGGAAATTTTGATCCCCCGGAATGATCTTCTGATCAAAAGGTGTCATTCAAAAAGATCATTGCCTGTATTTACCAATGTCAAATCTCCCTCTATCCAACAAAAATCTCTCTTGATTATTAAAACGTTGAAGGGAATGTTCGAGAGTCTTGACTATGGAGCTACTTGTCTGACCGTCAAACAAATTGGTATTTTTACTAATTTGTAATTCATACACTGACATCCTTTAGAATAGATGCCAATACCATCATTTGAGTGTACGAAACTGTGCCACACTGAAAGTTCTACCAAGCACCACACCATAATGTTACAGTTTTCTTCGATTTAAATCAACGAGAAATATGAGACGTTGAGACGTGCGCCTCAGCTGTTACAATGGGAACCTCATTATTGACCACCCCGTTTACAAAGTTTGCGAATAAAATGGTTTTACTTATGGAATAGAAGTTTACATTTTCTATGCGTTTTTACGTATTATTATATAAAAAATAATTTCTATGTGCAATTGTCTTGTACCTCATATAATTATGCACTGGATTCCTCAGTCCTTTTTTACTCTGTACCATTTGTTTATTATTGTAAATATGGTCGGTTCAGTCCCATCGGAATCATGGGTATTGGTCAGTCCATAAATCAATGAAAAATGACTTACTGGATTTCGTTGATAAGGAATACCAGAAAGACTGCTTTGTCCTCTGTAGGTTGAAGAGCAAACTTTTTCGAAATGTCTTTATCACTGTCAGAAGTCACAACAACATTTGCTATGAACAGATGTGTCTACAGAAAATACTCCAAATGGAAGGATCCTCAAAGAGACTCTTATGTACCCGGATTTCGTTGATAAGGAATACCAGAAAGACTGCTTTGTCCTCTGTAGGTTGAAGAGCAAACTTTTTCGAAATGTCTTTATCACTGTCGGAAGTCACAACATCATTTTGCTATGAACAGATGTGTCTACAGAAAATACTCCAATTGGAAGGATCCTCAAAGAGACTCCTATGTACCAAAGTTCTAGGACGAAACAGGCAGCATAATAATATAATAGCAAATATTATTTACGCTGGTTATTTGTTCCGTCAAGATATCTGCTTTTGCTTCATCAAAATCAAACTTCACCTAAGAGCACATCAATCAAAGTTCTCTCTTCCATTTTCTATCATTTTGTTCATAAAGAGATATACCTACCTGTACCTACTCGTACATAAATGTAGGAATTCTTCGTACACTATTAATCACACTGCATGTAAATATGAATGTGACGAGGCCTGATTGTCGATGCTCGAACTTTAGATTTACCCAGGAAGCACCGACGTATACCTAGTAAGGTATCTTAATGTTAATGAAAGAGACTATTACTAAACTTTCCTGTAGAATCATAACATTGGGGGGAGGGCTAAGAGAACACGTAGATATTATTTATATTTCTACCTTCCGAGATAGGAGCAGATAGGGAACTTTCCTGCTTCTAATATGGAAATATTATCAACCTCAAACGGGAAGTCTTTCATTCCTCATGTGGCCCATGACGACTTTTGCTTTGAAAATATGTAGGTATTTACATGTAACATCTTTGCAATTATAATGTCAAATCCCCAAAATAAATATTTACCAGTGAGTCCCTATAATTTTCATGAGTTGATGATAAACTATGGTAAAGAAGGTAACTCTCGAAGAATTCTATTGTCGTGGGCATGTAAAACATTTTTAACAACGCAACGGGTTATAACATGATATTATTTATATTTCTACCTTCCGAGATAGGAGCAGATAGGGAACTTTCCTGCTTCTAATATGGAAATATTATCAACCTCAAACGGGGAGTCTTTCAGTCCTCATGTGGCCCATGACGACTTTTGCTTTGAAAGTATGTAGGTATTTACATGTCACATGTTTGCAATTCTAATGTCAAATCCCCAAAATAAATATTTACCAGTGAGTCCCTATAATTTTCATGAGTTAATGGTAAACTATGGTAAAGAAGGTAACTCTCGAAGAATTCTATTGTCGTGGGCAGTAAAACATTTTTAACAACGCAACGGGTTTTACCAGTGAGTCCCTATAATTTTCATGAGTTGATGATAAACTATGGTAAAGAAGGTAACTCTCGAAGAATTCTATTGTCGTGGGCAGTAAAACATTTTTAACAATGCAACGGGCTATAACACAATACCTAGTGAAATTCCAAATCCATGTGTCTACCCACCAAAACCCACTTTGTCTGTCTGTATGTCCGTCGACAAACGGTGATACTCTTTTTATTGTGAGGTAATAGGCCAAGTCTGGTAAAATCAGGTAGCGCAAGGGCTATATTATTATTTCTGCTGATACATTGTGTGTGCAATATAACCAGAAAAAAGTTGCTTTAATTGACCACAGGCATAAAGCTTTAGATGACTGAAAAGAACACGTAGAAAGCTGTGGATGAGCTAGAAAAAGTATTTTTGGTTGATTTTAATTTGGAAAAACAAAAGAGAGATTTCCCTTTCTTTGGACAGACGAATAGATATTCTATTTTAAAGCTAAGGCATGGACAGTTCTGTTTTAGTAAGGGATCTTCTACCTTCTTGACTGACTGAAAAAGAAAAGGTATTGTTTCTTCTGTAGTTTTGCAGCATAAGTTTCCAGAACCTAAAGGTTCCGCCGTCTTTTCAACAGTTTTAATGTGTGCCCAGATGCCCGACTAATGATTTCTTTGTTATAAACGTCCACCTTTGTGGTAGGCACATAGTTACTCACACTCATACTATGCTACGTATCTAGCTAGATGGTTGGACAATAATTCGTTTACTGTTCTAGGGAAATGATTTGGTAACCCAGAGGAAGATTTCATGAGGGTTTTTCAAAACTATGTATGTAGAATGCATATTGTAAATGTACCTATAGTGAGTGTGGCAAATAAATCAGGTATTTCTTTGTATTTCTTGAAAATATCTTGTTCCAATGGCATAGTGACTGAAAAAGAAAAGGTATTGTTTCTTCTGTAGTTTTGCAGCATAAGTTTCCAGAACCTAAAGGTTCCGCCGTCTTTTCAACAGTTAATGTGTGCCCAGATGCTCGACTAATGATTTCTTTGTTATAAACGTCCACCTTTGTGGTAGGTACATACTTACTCACACTCATACTATGCTACGTATCTAGGTAGATGGTTGGACAATAATTCGTTTACTGTTCTAGGGAAATGATTTGGTAACCCAGAGGAAGACATTAAGACCGCGAAAATTGACGAAGGTCAGCTTAGCAGAATTCGCACCACAAAACTACAGCACAGCAACCAATGGTACTTGAAATCAAGAACACTTTTGCGTTATTAGGCAGAAAGTCCTATCCGAATAATTCGTTTACTGTTCTAGGGAAATGATTTGGTAACCCAGAGGAAGATTTCATGAGGGTTTTTCAAAACTATGTATGTAGAATTTTATATGTACATGTCAAATCCTTTTTGGATATGAAGACATTAAGACCACGAAAATTGACGAAGGTCAGCTTAGCAGAATTCGCACCACAGAACTACAGCACAGCAACCAGTGGTACTTGAAATCAAGAACACTTTTGCGTCATTAGGCAGAAAGTCCTATCCGGGAATTTCACGGACAACAAGACAATATGACTCAGATGTGTAGATATAGATAATACCAGAAAGCAAATGAGAGGGAAAAAATTGCCCACTCTATTTTTTAATTACATCAATAAATCGCTGGCTTAAAAAATCATGACGATATGGTCAATATACGAGTAGGCCTGAGTTGGGTGTAAACTGCGTTGACAATAACAATACAACCTAATATGTAGTACATCAATAAATCGCTGGCTTAAAAAATCATGACGATATGGTCAATATACGAGTAGGCCTGAGTTGGGTGTAAACTGCGTTGACAATGACAATACAACCTTATATGTAGGTACGTATGTCTTAGATACATAATATAACATGATTCAAATAAAATGATAACAACAAACATGTTGCAAACAGAACAAGCTGGGCCCGTCCCTTCGGAATTTTTTTTAGCCAGTTATTCGATCGTGATTAGAGAAAATCAGTACCTATGTACCTACCTAATTTGTTTAATATTCAGTTTATTATTATTCTTCGATCGTGATTAGAGAAAATCAGTACCTATGTACCTACCTAATTTGTTTAATATTCAGTTTATTATTATTCTTGATTTGATTTTTTGATTTTACTTTCATGTAGAACCCTTACATGTACACCGATCGATTTCTCGTGAAAAGTTACATGGGAAAGACTCCTTGGTCATCTTAAATAGGATTATTATTCTTGATATGATTTTACTTTCATGTAGAACCCTTACATGTACACCGATCGATTTCTCGTGAAAAGTTACATAGGAAAGACGAAAGACTCCTTGGTCATCTTAAATACTCTAATGGAAACTCT
>NW_007378423.1:23589-44699 GCF_000475195.1 Diaphorina citri | reverse complement strand
AAGAGAGAATGAGCTCTGACAAAAATCTAGGTCTGAAGAAACCTCCCCTTGACCCCCTACTACACTCAGCGTAGAAGTTATCATTGATTTAGAAATTCTGCTAGACAAGAATCGGAAAAACTGCGGGAAAACGATCTACGACAAAGATGATACACCGGTATAAAATCGCATAATGATTTCTGTATCACATTTCACTTTCCATTAATCACCTCATCATTTTCCTTGTCTCTGAAATTTATTTCACCCTGTAATATGTAAGAGCCACTGGCTACTGGTCCAGCATATGTAGATGCTACCGGCTACCGCTATCTGACCAACGCAATAGCATTTTATTTCCAGTACCACCCAAATTTCTGAAGTCTGAGTCTTCTTTTACACAACTGTGTTCGTCGATATACAGATTTAAGGTTAGGTACTTGAAGAAAGAAAGAAAGAGGTGGTTGGGTTAATTGTGTTAGGTATATATCTTTTTCTTGGAACATCTTTGGTATCTTAAAACCAGAAAACAATGTGACTTCGCTAAGTACACAAGATATTCTAATATGCGATCCTGCGGTCTACAGAGTGGACGGGGAAATTTTGATCCCCGGAATGATCTTCTGATCAAAAGGTGTCATTCAAAAGGATCATTGCCTGTATTTACCAATATCAAATCTCCCTCTATCCAACAAAAATCTCTCTTGATTATTAAAACGTTGAAGGGAATGTTGGAGAGTCTTGATTATGGAGCTACTTGTTTGACCGTCAAACACATTGGTATTTTTACTAATTTGTAATTCATACACTGACATCCTTTAGAATAGATGCCAATACCATCATTTGAGTGTACGAAACTGTGCCACACTGAAAGTTCTACCAAGCACCACACTATAATGAGCACCAAACCAGAGTACCTACCTATTTACCTATAGATAAATACTGGGAATCATGGTCATAATCAATATAATCATAGTGATAGCACACAACCTGGAGGCTGGTGAATTGGCTTGATTGATTTGGTTAATTTATTTTCGGAAACTGATAGTTGTTAATTAAGGATCCCATTCCAGGTATGGTCTATACTTCTATAGTCTACAACTCTACATCCTAAGAACATGGGGCGTTGTTGAAATTTGTTACCTATAGCATTTCTATCATTAGCTGAGGTACTTACCTTAACAACTAGGTAATGAGTTGCTAATTGCTATTATCAACAGCAATGTGTATCACAGGCTTTTTTTTTCCATTTATTTATTTTATTGAAGGAGTTTGAATCATTAGCTGAGGTACTTACCTTAACAACTAGGTAATGAGTTGCTAATTGCTATTATCAACAGCAATGTGTATCACAGGCTTTTTTTTCCATTTATTTATTTTATTGAAGGAGTTTGAGCAATAAAGTCCTACCTCAAAAAATTCCATAAACATTGTTGAATCTGATCTGATCAAGTGTGATCAATGTAGGTATAATATTTATGGGGCTTTAGTTAATGGCAATAGGTATCTGTCTACCTTCCAATATTGGCAAAATTTTGATGTGTGATAGGTATTCTGATATTATATCTAGGTACCTATACCTACTTCGCGATTATAACGTAGGTAGGTAACTAAGTGCTTAAGATACTTCGGTAGGTATTAATTTACTTTGGTTATTTTGCCGATATTTCGATGTTATCTATGATAACTCGTAGGTAATAATGCGAAGTCCACCAAACTATCTTTTTTTTATATTTCCGTAGCCTCCAGGGGCAGAACAGTCCCTATCCAAACTTGAACACTTAACACTGTTTGTTTTTTTCTACTCATTTTTATTTTATTTCATATTCTAATAGTTTTTTTTTTACCATTCCCATGACTATCATTATGTGGAATTATGCTAATGAGTAAAAATGTGTTTTTTGTGGAAAAAAATAATAAACACAACTGTTTTCTACTTTTTTTTCCTCCCATGAATGTCAACAATAAAATATCGAAAAATGGCAAATTAGTAGGTACCATAAAAACTGCTATGACACAGTAGGTAGGTAGGTAGGTATGAGTACTAAAAATATACTGCTAGACACGTATGAGTACTAATAA
Source organism: Diaphorina citri (assembly GCF_000475195.1). Classification (NCBI taxonomy): domain Eukaryota; kingdom Metazoa; phylum Arthropoda; class Insecta; order Hemiptera; family Psyllidae; genus Diaphorina; species Diaphorina citri. The sequence goes on along the minus strand of NW_007378423.1, from coordinate 42,641 downwards.
AAAATTACTTTTTCTCAGTAGGTAGACCTAATTGCCTAAAGCTAATGAAAGGGACGTTTCTAGGTTAAACTCCGCTGGTTATTTGTTCCGTCAAGATATCTGCTTTTGCTTCATCAAAATCAAACTTCACCTAACCTAAGAGCACATCAATCAAAGTTCTCTCTTCCATTTTCTATCATTTTGTTCATAAACAGATATACCTACCTGTACCTACTCGTACAATGGAAGAAAAAAATCCTATAAAATTTAATACACATGGGAGGGTCTCAATAAAGTAGTAAATCAAATTGCTGATACTTTGAGCCACTTGCACCAAACCTACGAGAGTACCTATTTACCTATAGATAAATACTGGGAATCATGGTCATAATCAATATAATCATAGTGATAACACACAGCAAGTACCACATGGAAATGATTCTCAGATCTCAGATGACAATAGATGTTCTAGGTTCACCTGAATCAGGATCGGCGCCTAGTATTTATTATTAAACTTCCTATAGGTTGGCACCATTGTTACTTGTTTTATTATCTCAATGCATGTAACTCGTATTTTGATAAATTTCTTCTTTTCCTTTTATTTTGTTGATGTAATATGCGTGTACTTTGCCCGGTGGCAAATTTTCTTACAAAAAATAATATTTTTTTCATTGTGGGTAACGATTTCAGCCTGAAAACGCATAATACTATTAGTTTGATGTTCACTCTCAACATTTCACATTCTACAAGGAGTACCTGCATATGAACCAACATACAGTCCAGAATACCCAGAAAAAAGGTCAACCTCTTGTCAATCTTTGATAGATCAATTCATATGGCCACGAGTTGACCCCAATCATCTATCGTTACCTGATTTGAACTCTAGTATTCCAAAAATGATATAGGTAATGTCTGCTATTTGCTATCTCTACCCGCTACCCTAACAAAATCCTAGTTAGTATCTATCAAAAAATAATATTATTTTCATTGTGGGTAACGATTTCAGCCTGAAAACGCATAATACTATTAGTTTGATGTTCACTCTCAACATTTCGCATTCTACAAGGAGTACATACATGTGAACCAACATACAGTCCAGAATACCCAGAAAAAAGGTCAACCTCTTGTCAATCTTTGATAGATCAACATATGGCCACGAGTTGACCCCAATCATCGATCGTTACCTGATTTCAACTCTAGTATTCCAATTAAAATGATATAGGTAATGTCTGCTATTTGCTATCTCTACCCTAACAAAATCCTAGTTAGTATCTATTCCTACATTGCTACATGCTTTCTTTTGTACGTGCCCGTTTTGGGTATTCACCTGTAAAGGACAGATAAGTACCAGAAGATTCAAACCAACTCAAAAGAAAATTTCACTTGCCTTTGAATAAAATTTTTGGCAAAGATTCTTCCTATCATTGTGGGTAACGATTTCAGCCTGAAAACGCATAATACTATTAGTTTGATGTTCACTCTCAACATTTCACATTCTACAAGGAGTACATGTGAACCAACATACAGTCCAGAATACCCAGAAAAAAGGTCAACCTCTTGTCAATCTTTGATAGATCAACATATGGCCACGAGTTGACCCCAATCATCGATCGTTACCTGATTTGAACTCTAGTATTCCAATTGAAATAATATAGGTAATGTCTGCTATTTGCTATCTCTACCCTAACAAAATCCTAGTTGGTATCTATTCCTACATTGCTACATGCTTTCTTTTGTACGTGCCCGTTTTGGGTAATTCACCTGTAAAGGACAGATAAGTACCAGAAGATTCAAACCAACTCAAAAGAAAATTTCACTTGCCTTTGAATAACATCTTTGGCAAAGATTCTTTGTAATAGAGAATTTGAGTAAGCAATACCATGTTCCTCCCTGACACACTCACTGAACTGTCTCGTCTGATAGAACGTGAGAAAGACTTTACTATTACTATCATCGAAAAAAGAACACATTTTTTTCATCACCCTTGTGGTTTGCGGTGGTATCATCTTCAGGCCATTCCGGCAGTTCCTTTTGTTTATTGCTCTCTATATTTTTTATCAATTGTTTCAAAGATTTTTTTTATCAATGTTCCAGTACTGACGGCAATGCTGACAATCTCATATTATCTGGACTCTAGAGAAGCATTTGTCAAGGAAAACTTACCACTTTACAAAGACATCTGGAATCTTTGAAAGAGATATTTATCATCATATCACCCACTTGGACATCTATTAGGCAACCTGTTAGCATTACATGACCATGTTGAGTTATCACTGTCCCAAGTTACCATTTTCTGACAATATTTGTTTTTTTCATCACCCTTGTGGTTTGCGGTGGTATCATCTTCAGGCCATTCCGGCAGTTCCTTTTGTTTATTGCTCTCTATATTTTTTACCAATCGTTTCAAAGATTTTTTTATTATCAATGCTTAATGTTGCATTCGAGACATTTTTACATAATAAGTTCTTTTAAATCGGTCTGTTTGCTAAATACGTTTGGTCTACTCTCTCCTCTGGTAGGTACACACTGGTACATCAATTTCTTTAAATTGCTTTTTAATCGTTTTGCCTCCATTTCTTCTTTGCTCGAAGTGTGTGAATGTAAAAATTAAAAATTCACCTTTCATTTTACAACATTAATCAAGTAGGTAGACACCTTGGTATTGATTCCTCTCTAGTAGATAGGAGTGAACTCAGCCTACACTACAAGTATCTACGATTGAGCGGTAGGTAATTAAAGTAGAAATACATAGATACTTACAAAACAGGACAATCAAGAAGTTTTTCCTTATTTCGGAAAGAAATGGCACACATAATAGGTATATTGGAATTATTATTCATAATTTTGTCACATTAGCAATAGGTATCTCTGTCAACAACTCAACACCCTTATCATCTAGGGTTCTTGTGTTTGCATGGACACATTTTATGCCAGTCCTAACATAACAACAAGAGGACATACACACGTGCAACGATAGTACCGACGTACAACAAGAGGGGAGAGATCAAATTTTCCTTTGTGCACCGTACATAAATTTAAAATATAAATACCTGCCCAAAATACTTGAACATCGAGAAAAAAGTGGTTCAAAAATTTTGCACTCAGAAAAAAATTGAAATAAACGTTTTGTAAGGTCCTGTTGTTGATTTTGTTTTGGGCAATGAGTTTCACATCAGTTATGATGGATTTGAAGGTTTCTTATTTATGTGGAAGCCGCAAATTCTCGCCCTGCATTTTTGACATTGTTGTGAAGTTATCCATCTGAAACAATGGTGATCCCGCTCTTGGTGGTCCAATTATGACCATTGTCAATACTGCCGAGTCACAGTGTGCCGATTCAAACTTGTGGTTTATGAGATCCTTCGGTTTACACTTTACCCAAGTAGGTACTCTTTTTTTTGCCCAACTTTAGTTTGCTCAAGTTGGTACATATGACATGACCAATATGGAAGTAGAAAACTTTAACATGATCTGCATATGAACATGTTTTTTTCTAGAAATATTAATAAAATAGGTACGCACGCTGGTTTTCCACAGAATCTTTATAAACCATAAAATTTAGTTTCCGCATAAAAAGGAAACCATTAAAGGCTCTCAGAATATTTAACTGCTCCCAGGAACTACAAATAAGATAGTTATACTTGCTCTGTGCAAGCTAAAGTTCTCAAATTATAGATATACCTAAATTGATTTTTAAAAGGTTTATGATCAGTCAAACAATGGTAACAGCAGTAATAAAGCATTCACACAATACACATCGAAGTCATACCAAATTCCAAGTTTTAAAGTAAGTACTAAAAATGATCCTAACTTTCATGTTTATGATCAATTTAGCTCTGTTATTTACTGCTGGTATCTGATTTTTAAAAGGTTTATGATCAGTCAAACAATGGTAACAGCAGTAATAAAGCATTCACACAATACACATCGAAGTCATACCAAATTACAAGTTTTGAAGTAAGTACTAAAAATGATCCTAACTTTCATGTTTATGATCAATTTAGCTCTGTTATTTACTGCTGGTAGTTCTCTGGAAAGAGGACTGGCTCAGGGTGGCAATATAGTCATAAAGTGAATGAGGCCGTCAGGCTGTTTTGTTTTCACCCCTTTATTTTCACTTAGATCCGCGGTATCTTTCATGTAATAATTTAAAATCAAGACTAGAGCCCGTTCTTCCTTTATTCCTTTTAATTTTCCTAATAACTACCAAATTAATGTTCAAGTCACCCATCCATTTATTGGCCTTGCTCGGCGTAGCTTAACATGGATGACGCTAATACCGTTCTCAAATTAACTACTGAAGTGTTATCTAAAACTTTCTCGCTTTGAGTTCATAGGTCGTCGCGACAAATTTCAAGATGAGAGCTCATTTTCTCACACAAATGAGCTCCTGATCTTTGGTCCGTGTGTCTGTCTGTCCTTCCGGCTACCGCTATCTGACCAACGCAACGTAATATAATACGGTTTTGATTTGGTATCTTAAAACCAGAAAACAATGTGACTTCGCTAAGAACACAAGATATTCTAATATGTACCAAATTCCAAGTTTTAAAGTAAGTACTAAAAATGATCCTAACTTTCATGTTTATGATCAATTTAGCTCTGTTATTTACTGCTGGTAGTTCTCTGAAAAGAGGACTGGCTCAGGGTGGCAAAATAGTCATAAAGTGAATGAGGCCGTCAGGCTGTTTCGTTTTCACCCCTTTATTTTCACTTACACCACCTGTCCCCATTCTGACCAATTACACCAGTTTGGCGATGTTGTACACAGATTTGCCCTTTGTCCAGTCAGTCAACTCACTAGATGACTAGTCTGTGTGGTTTACCAAAGCGGTCGATCATCCTACTTAAAAGCCTTAACTTCGGTCTAAATACCAGTTTGGCGATGTTGTACACAGATTTGCCCTTTGTCCAGTCAGTCAACTCACTAGATGACTAGTCTGTGTGGTTTACCAAAGCGGATCATCCTACTTAAAAGCCTTAACTTCGGTCTAAAGAAAGCCCTACACTACTGTTAAGAATACATAAAAGTTCTACGCATATTTGTATACGGCATACCGTTTACCTAGTGATACCTTAACACAAAACTCAGTGGCCAAGTCCAGTTCTTCCTTTCATCTTAAACTTATTATTTATTATGGTACTAAAATTAAGTTAATGACGCACAAGACACACCAGCGCGGTGTAACCTATAATCTAGACCTCATTATTCTTCATACAAACATACAAGAACGGCTATCTCTACTACGGAGCCTAAACGTAGAGCAGAATACGAGGATCAGCATTACCAACGTTCTAAAAATCTTCATAAATCAAATTAACCTTCTCCAGTGTTGTAAACTACCTAATAGAACGATATTTATCTTATCAGCTTGAACACCGGTTGAGCCGAGCCCGAACGGTGAAACCCATGATTGAATAAAAGCGAAGAATTTTTTCTCAATATTTTTTGACAAAAATTTGGAATTTGTTGTAGCGTTGAATACCTGTTTACCTTCAACCTTCTCCAGTGTTGTAAACTACCTAATAGAACGATATTTATCTTATCAGCTTGAACACCGGTTGAGCCAAACCCGAACGGTGAAACCCATGATTGAATAAAAGCGAAGAATTTTTTCTCAATATTTTTTGACAAAAATTTGGAATCTGTTGTAGCGTTGAATACCTGTTTACCTTTAACCTTCTCCAGTGTTGTAAACTACCTAATAGAACGATATTTATCTTATCAGCTTGAACACCGGTTGAGCCAAACCCGAACGGTGAAATCCACATGATTGAATAAAAGCGAAGAATTTTATTCTCAATATTTTTTGACAAAAATTTGGAATTTGTTGTAACGTTGAATACCTGTTTACCTTCAAATCAAGACTGTCTTTAACTCAGCGTAGAAGTTATCATTGATTTAGAAATTCTGCTAGACAAGAATCGGAAAAACTGCGGGAAAACGATCTACGACAGAGATGGTTCACCGGTATAAAATCGCATAATGATTTCTGTATCACGTTTCACTTTCCATTATCACCTCATCATTTTCCTTGTCTCTGAAATTTATTTCACCCTGTAATAGGTAAGAGCCACTGGCTACTGGTCCAGCATATGTAGATGCTACCGGCTACCGCTATCTGACCAACGCAACGTAATATAATACGGTTTTGATTTGGTATCTTAAAACCAGAAAACAATGTGACTTCGCTAAGTACACAAGATATTCTAATATGCGATCCTGCGGTCTACAGAGTGGACGAGGAAATTTTGATCCCCCGGAATGATCTTCTAATCAAAAGGTGTCATTCAAAAGGATCATTGCCTGTATTTACCAATATCAAATCTCCCTCTATCCAACAAAAATCTCTCTTGATTATTAAATCGTTGAAGGGAATGTTGGAGATTCTTGATTATGGAGCTACTTGTTTGACCGTCAAACACATTGGTATTTTTACTAATTTGTAATTCATACACTGACATCCTTTAGATTAGATGCAATCAAGAACACTTTTGCGTCATTAGGCAGAAAGTCCTATCCGGGAATTTCACGGACAACAAGACAATATGACTCAGATGTGTAGATATAGATAATACCAGAAAGCAAATGAGAGGGAAAAAATTGCCCACTCTATTTTTTAATTACATCAATAATATATTCCACTGAATCTATTGAATGAAATTGGCAAGTGGTGCCATTTGCACCTGTTTAAGGAAATGGATAAAAAACATATTCTATATCTTTCACCATTTGAATTATGTGATAAGATATGATATGTACCTACTTATTCATTATTCAATGGTGGTGCTATTAATATTAATACTGATTGTGGCTATGCTTCTTTTAGTGGAGATGACATCCTCCCATTTCAAACCAATCAATGGTACTTACCTACCCAAGGTGCCTATGTCTAACTGCCCAGTACCTAAATGTTGTATGGAATCATGGAGCCATAAAAGCTTGGATTAAATTCGTTAAAGGATAAAACATTTTTTTCTTCTTCTTCTTCTTCTTCTTCTTCTTCTTCTTCTTCTTCTTCTTTTTCAAATATGGTAAAATTAACAATTCAACAGCAAGGGCATATTGTAAATGTACCTATAGTGAGTGTGGCAAATAAATCAGGTATTTCTTTGTATTTCTTGAAAATATTTTGTTCCAATGGCATAAAAAGAAATCAAAATTGGCAAAAATATTTATGATATTTGGAAATATTTGCTCAGGCTAAATACCTAATGTGGATACCTATACCATTTCTCGTTCGAGAATATCATACTGACAGGGTGTCTATAGCGAAAACCTAAAGTAGTTTAGGCTCTCACAAGAACTGAAATATTTTTTGAATAATTATTGGAATTATTGTTGGTATTTTTTTCCTATAAAATAAGGACCTAATTTCCAAATATCCTATGCCAGTAGTTCGGTGACTCATCTGGATCCGAGGATGTACGAGTAGTACTATGAATATCATGTTGAAAACTACAGTCCTTTTGCTTTATTCAAAGCATTGTTGACAAAGGTATGTTTTTGGTATATTGGAATAGAATATTTCGTATGTAGTATGTACCTACTTAGGTGCCTATAAATTTTATTAAATGGACACCCAGTATATTTTTTCCTTCCTTCATCTCACAGACATAGTTCAAAAACACTGAAATTTGCAGACATTAGTGCAATTTTTTCAACAAAAAACTTGTTTTTCCTTCAAAAAACTATAAGAATCTTATTTTATTTGATCTCATGTTTTGTATGGAGGTATAAAACAACTTTGGAATAAGAAGAAAAAAAAAATGAGGAGTTATGACGATTAGACCTGTATCATGAAAAAATCTGCGGTCTTCCCTTCCGCTTTCATTGAGGGATTTTCCGATTTGTACTTTCTTCAAAAGCTCTTGAGAAATCCTTAGAGCATAAGAATCCTTAGATTCCGAAATATATACATACGATGACATAAACAGCTAGGACTTTACATCATGAAATTTCAATTGGTTCAAATCCCAAAGTCCAAATGGATATAAAATTTGGACAATTTTATTGAAGATCTCTTACCATCCCTGTCACTACGTGATAGATATATAAAATTTCTTAGATAGACACATATATAAACGTGATAGATAGACACATATATAAAATTTAATATATTCCAACTATTCAGTTTTAAAAAATACATTTTGCTCGCGAGGACGTGCGTGCTCGATTTATTTTTATTTTTTAAAAAAGTTTCGTAATTTTTTAAAATAAACTCTCGTATTTTTTGTAAAATAAATTCATCAAGTGTATTTTTTGCGCAATTTTGTAAATTTTTAGAAACAATTTTATTTAGTTATTTCATTTTATCCTTTATGAATTTAACAAATTAGATATTTTTGATTTATTATTATTGTTTTATTAAAATATTCAGTGATTCAAATCTAGTTTTGTTTGTAGTTTACCTACGACAATTATACCTATTTATGTGATTTTTATATTTTAAAATATTATACCTACCTACATTAGATTCAAATACAATAAATCTAAACTTAGTCCAATAAATGTCATTAATCCACAGGCAATAGGTACACAAAATACGAAATTTGTTTTTAAAAGCTATTTTAACTACTTATCTACCTATGGTATTTTTCAATAAGATCTCCGGATTAAATCTAATAAATAAATAATTCTAAATAGAAAATTGCTAACTATCTACGGCTAACTTGTGCTCTTCGGGAAGTAAATAATACCTACAACTTACTCGACTAGGTAGTTTTTATTTATTTTGTGTGAAATTAGTTGAACTTTTTTGTGTGGTTTTTTTATTGGATTTTATTTCACCTATTTACAATATCTTTCCGAAAGTTGATGTCATTCACAATGGATTTATTTTATTGATGGATTTGTAATTTACTTGGATCTTCATCCCTTTACTTGGTAAGAATGAATTCACTGTTTATTACTATGTATTTATTAGTAATCATGCGTAGGTTCTCTAGGACACTCTAGGTATATCACTTGGATCAAAAATCAGTTTTGGAAAGTGGAATAGTAGATTCTACGGAAATATCAATTAATAGGTAGGTAGACGGGTAGGTCTGTCTATTTCGCAAATATGCTCTTCAGTAATTCGAGCTCTTGACGTTCGATTTAACAAATTAGATATTTTTGATTTTTATTAATGTTTTATTAAAATATTCGGTGATTCAAATCTAGTTTTGTTTGTAGTTTACCTACGACAATTATACCTATTTTATGTGATTTTTATATTTTAAAATATTATACCTACCTACATTAGATTCAAATACAATAAATCTAAACTTAGTCAAATAAATATCATTAATCCAGAGGCAATAGGTACCCAAAATACGAAATTTGTTTTTTAAAAGCTATTTTACCTACTTATCTACCTATGGTATTTTTTAATAAGATCTCCGGATTAAATCTAATAAATAAATAATTCTAAATAGAAAATTGCTAAATATCTACGGCTAACTTGTGCTCTTCGGGAAGTAAATAATACCTACTTACTCGACTAGTTTTTATTTATTTTGTGTGAAATTAGTTGGACTTTTTTGTGTGGTTTTTTATTGGATTTTATTTCACCTATTTACAATATCTTTCCCAAAGTTGATGTCATTCACAATGGATTTATTTTATTGATGGATTTGTGATTTACTTGGATCTTCATCCCTTTACTTGGTAAGAATGAATTCACTGTTTATTACTATGTATATTTATTAGTAATCATGCGTAGGTTCTCTAGGTACTCTAGGACACTCTAGGTAGGTATATCACTTGGATCAAAAATCAGTTTTGGAAAGTGGAATAGTAGATTCTACGGAAATATCAATAGGTAGGTAGACGGGTAGGTCTGTCTATTTCGCAAATATGCTCTTCAGTAATTCGAGCTCTTGACGTTCACACGCCTCCCAGCACGCTTGATAATTATATAGGTACCTTGGTATGTACTTACTTATAATTTTCTTGAGAATGATCCACATAAGTAGGTAATGTAAGTACAAGTGAAATACCCAGAGGCATGAAACAAGTACCATTAACTGTATTTTTGTATTGTAAACAAATCTGATCTATCTGGGAAATTGAATGATTTGATCAACAAGATCAGAGCTCATTTTCTCACACAAATGAGCTCCTGATCTTTGGTCCGTGTGTCTGTCTGTCCTTCTGTCTGTCTGTAAAAAAAATATCTCGAGAACAGTAAGAGCTAGAGACTTGAAATTTGGTATGTAGATGTCAAACCAAATTTCAAGATCAGAGCTCATTTTCTCACACAAATGAGCTCCTGATCTTTGGTCCGTGTGTCTGTCTGTCCTTCTGTCTGTCTGTATAAAAAATATCTCGAGAACGGTAAGAGCTAGAGACTTGAAATCTGTCGTATATATATGTCAAATGTGACAAGGATGCGACACGAAACTTTTGGTTAAGACAGGTGCAACGGTTGGCGGTATTTTACCGCTTTTTGGCGGTTTTCGGTGTAATTTAACAATATCTCGGGATCGGCACGAGCTAGAGACTTGAAATTTGGTATGTAATTCACAAATGTGACAAGGATGCAACACAAAACGTTTGGTTGAGATAGGTTCTGCGGTTGGCTGTATTTTTACCACTTTTGGACAGATTTCGACCGTTTTTTGGCGGTTTAAAGCTATACCGACTAAACTGTTAGAGATATTGTAAAAGAACACTCAAATAAGCATCATTCAATAGGATAAGGAAAGTCGTGTGATGTTCACACCAGATTTTTTTAAGATCACTTGAAGTAAAAGAACACTCAAATAAGCATCATTCAATAGGATAAGGAAAGTCGTGTGATGTTCACACCAGATAGCTTTTGAAAGTTCAGGGTTCCGCAAAGATGTTCACCTTTTGAAAAGGGTTCCGCGGGCCAAACTAATTAAGAAACACTGATCTAGACGGATAACCGTTTAGTTGTTTAGTATATCACCTGTTGCTATCTATTTCGGGGTCTACTTCAACTAACGTAAACTTCGGAGAAATGGCAAGTTAATGTCAACCCTCAAACCCCGAATAACCTTAGTAGCACAGAGTGGATGTCCATACGGACCCAAAAATTATAATCACAATGTTCCCTACCAATCTCGCTGCAGAGCTGCAAAATAAAGAGCTTACACGTAAAGTACTTGGGTACCTACACTTACCAAAAAAAACCATTTCAGTAACCATAAAAAAATTATCCTCGGAAAATGGGTTGTACAATGACAGAAACACGGTTCAGTTGTGAAAGGTTTTTACATTGCTATTGTCAGAAGGTGAGTTATGTTCGGTATATCACCTAGGTGCTATATGGCATATGTACCTAGGTGCTATGTGGCATATGTACCTAGGTGCTATGTGGCATATGTACCTAGGTGCTATATGGCATATGTACCTAGGTGTAGGTGCTATGTGGCATATGTACCTAGGTAACACGGTTCAGTTGTGAAAGGTTTTTACATTGCTATTGTCAGAAGGTGAGTTATGTTCGGTATATCACCTAGGTGCTATATGGCATATATGTAGGATCACTTGAAGATAGACGTAAAATGTGGAAAACACGGTTCAGTTGTGAAAGGTTTTTACATTGCTATTGTCAGAAGGTGAGTTATGTCGGTATATCACCTAGGTGCTATGTGGCATATGTACCTAGGTGCTATGTTGCATATGTACCTAGGTGCTATGTGGCATATGTACCTAGGTGCTATATGGCATATACCAGGTAGAAGGAATGCGCGTACAGGAAACGGCAAACTAGTTAATTATGCTAATCTCATTCTTCAAGCCTATCGCCACATGTAGGAGACATCCATTGATGTGATGTCTCTTCGGTCCCGCCATTGAATCCAACACTTTATTGATAAGAGGAGCTAAGCTAGGAGCTATCTCCTAGCTCTACTCAGCGGACTTGTATGGCCGAGATCCCAGGTTCACCGCGTACAGGAAACGGCAAACTAGTTAATTATGCTAATCTCATTCTTCAAGCCTATCGCCACATGTAGGAGACATCCATTGATGTGATATCTCTTCTGTCCCTCCATTGAATCCAACACTTTATTGATAAGAGGAGCTAAGCTAGGAGCTATCTCCTGAGCTCTGTTCTTAGCTCTACTCAGCGGACTTGTATGGCCGAGATCCCAGGTTCAATCCCAGTTCTGTGTTTCAATATCAGGATATGTCCACAAAAAGGAGAAGTCCTGGATTTTAGTTCAAATAATTCATAATCATTAGGCATTGATTTTTTTTTTTTACTCCAAGAGTGTATTTCCTAAAGGCCGATGAGCATTTTATCTGTGTTTCAATATCAGGATATGTCCACAAAAAGGAGAAGTCCTGGATTTTAGTTCAAATAATTCATAATCATTAGGCATTGATTTTTATTTTATTTTTTTACTCCAAGAGTGTATTTCCTAAAGGCCGATGAGCATCTTATTTCCAGTACCACCCAAATTTCTGAAGTCCAAATCTGATACAAAATGAGAGCAAATTTATTTGTGGATTCAAAATCAAATCCCAATGGAGAATGAATCTTCGAATGGTGAAATCGGACCGGCTGAAGTATCAAACCAGTCCGAAAATATTAGAAAACCAAATCGTCGAGTTAAAACTCAAAACTCACTTCGTTCGTTCAGCCAGGCAGGTAATCTGAAGTCTGAGTCTTCTTTTACACAACTGTGTTCGTCGATATACAGATTTAAGGTTACTTGAAGAAAGAAAGAAAGAGGTGGTTGGGTTAATTGTGTTAGGTATATATCTTTTTCTTGGAACATACATATTAGATACGAACTCGTAGCTTGTAGGAAATTGGAATTGTTCAAAGCCGTCCAGTATCAATCACCTTTCCTGCATCTGCTGCTCGCTTTGAAGAAATGGGCCCGCGGACTAAAGATGGTTGAATAGGAGAGAGGATTGCACCTTCATATGGCACTTGTTATGGCCAAGTGCCAATTCATAGACACACCAGAAAAACCAAAAAATAAAAAGTTTCAACAGTCATTGCTCATTGTACGTAAATTTTAATTCAATTTTATTATGATTATCATGAATTGAATTAAATAACATTGTAACGAAGCTACTAGACATTTCTGTGTCCTGTAATGTCCACAGCTCAGGCATGGAATATACATTAGTCTTCCTATTTCTTAGCTTATACAGAGTGCAACCAAACTTAATTAAAGGAGATTTATTTATACCTAACAGAAAAAGAGTTAGTAGCCTGTGTACTGTGTAGTTTCTATTTCTTAGCTTATACGGAGTGCAACCAAACTTAATTAAAGGAGATTTATTTATACCTAACAGAAAAAGAGTTAGTAGCCTGTGTAGTTAAGGTCTTTCCACTGCCAGTACTCCAATCCTCCTGTAGGTAGACCTGTATCGTGAAAAAATCTGCGGTCTTCCCTTCCGCAGGATTTCATTGAGGGATTTTCCGATTTGTACTCTCTTCAAAAGCTCTTGAATAATCCTTAGAGCATAGGAATCCTTAGATTCCGAAATATATACATACGATGACATAAACAGCTAGGACTTTACGTCATGAAATTTCAATTGGTTCAATTCCCAAAGTCCAAATGGATATAAAATTTGGACAATTTTATTGAAGATCTCTTACCATCCCTGTCACTACGTGATAGATATATAAAATTTCTTAGATAGACACATATATAAACGTGATAGATAGACACATATATAAAATTTAATATATTCCACTGAATCTATTGAATGAAATTGGCAAGTGGTGCCATTTGCACCTGTTGGAAATGGATAAAAAACATATTCTATATCTTTCACCATTTGAATTATGTGATAAGATATGATATGTACCTACTTATTCATTATTCAATGGTGGTGCTATTAATATTAATACTGATTGTGGCTATGCTTCTTTTAGTGGAGATGACATCCTCCCATTTCAAACCAATCAATGGTACTTACCTACCCAAGGTGCCTATGTCTAACTGCCCAGTACCTAAATGTTGTATGGAATCATGGAGCCATAAAAGCTTGGATTAAATTCGTTAAAGGATAAAACATTTTTTTCTTCTTCTTCTTCTTCTTCTTCTTCTTCTTCTTCTTCTTCTTCTTTTTCAAATATGGTAAAATTAACAATTCAACAGCAAGGGCATATTGTAAATGTACCTATAGTGAGTGTGGCAAATAAATCAGGTATTTCTTTGTATTTCTTGAAAATATTTTGTTCCAATGGCATAAAAAGAAATCAAAATTGGCAAAAATATTTATGATATTTGGAAATATTTGCTCAGGCTAAATACCTAATGTGGATACCTATACCATTTCTCGTTCGAGAATATCATACTGACAGGGTGTCTATAGCGAAAACCTAAAGTAGTTTAGGCTCTCACAAGAACTGAAATATTTTTTGAATAATTATTGGAATTATTGTTGGTATTTTTTTCCTATAAAATAAGGACCTAATTTCCAAATATCCTATGCCAGTAGTTCGGTGACAAACCTCATCTGGATCCGAGGATGTACGAGTAGTACTATGAATATCATGTTGAAAACTACAGTCCTTTTGCTTTATTCAAAGCATTGTTGACAAAGGTATGTTTTTGGTATATTGGAATAGAATATTTCGTATGTAGTATGTACCTACTTAGGTGCCTATAAATTTTATTAAATGGACACCCAGTATATTTTTTCCTTCCTTCATCTCACAGACATAGTTCAAAAACACTGAAATTCGCAGACATTAGTGCAATTTTTTCAACAAAAAACTTGTTTTTCCTTCAAAAAACTATAAGAATCTTATTTTATTTGATCTCATGTTTTGTATGGAGGTATAAAACAACTTTGGAATAAGAAGAAAAAAAAAATGAGGAGTTATGACGATTTTTTCTTCTGTCTGTTGTTTTAAAAAACAAAAGTGAATAAAAATTCTCTTTTGGTTTTGTTCAACATTTTCAAGGAAAATGTTTTGCCAAGTGACATAGCATTAGGTACTTTTGTTAACAATCCACCGCGAACTTTGAAATTTATTATGGAAAAAATTAACAAAAATAAAATAATTAAACCTTGTTTATTGTATAAAAATCTACCGTACATTTAAGTTTATTGCTATTTTCTTCGACGGTAATAAAATGTCTTGTGTGACTTTTATTTCTTCATTAATTTCTGATTTATTTATTTGTTGCAAATTGTGGCATTTGGTCTTTTAAGTTCTACGCGCGATGCATTGTCTAAAAAATTGTATGTAATTGAAAACTTCAAAATCATCATAAAGTGTTTTAATGATCGACATTCAAAAGTTCCAATCAAAGAATGCGATCGCTTTAATACAAGTTCTTGGATATACATATGTATAGGTATGTGTCCCATCAATATTGTATCAAATGTGTTCATTTTAAAGAATGCGATCGCTTTAATACAAGTTCTTGGATATACATATGTATAGGTATGTGTCCCATCAATATTGTATCAAATGTGTTCATTTTTTTCTACAGGAATAGTGAGGAGGGAAAATGTAGGTATGAAAGAAAGCTAAGTGAACTCTTTAGTGATGTTTTTTTTTTTTTTTTTTCAATTCATTATTATCTACTTGAAACGCGGGCGTTCAATAGGGCGTAAGTTATCCGTTTCATTGAGAAGAGAGCTTGTCTGTTAGTGTGCATTCATTGGACTAATTTGATCATTTGTACATGACTTTAATCATGAAGATATTATTCCTACTTTTCTAGTTTATAGAAAACAAAAAAAAAAGGAATTTAGCTAAAACTTTTCCTTTTGCATTAGTTTCTTGACTAGGTAGCAGGTAGCGCAAGTTCACAGGACTATTCGTTCGAGAGTTATTTTGAAACATACAGACAAACCTATAATAATTAGAAGACAAATCTGATACAAAATGAGAGCAAATTTATTTGTGGATTCAAAATCAAATCCCAATGGAGAATGAATCTTCGAATGGTGAAATCGGACTGGCTGAAGTATCAAACCAGTCCGAAAATATTACAAAACCAAATCGTCGAGTTAAAATTCAAAACTCACTTCGTTCATTCAACCAGGTAGGTACCTATTTCCTCCAGACGACAGTGAAAGGTAGCTCTCATCACCTAAATCCTACATAGATCCAATTCATTTCAAGTGCTGAGCGATGTTTCTGTTTCCGAAATTCAGGAAACGCATCTCAATAATCATCACCGAAATGGCACACCGCCAGAAAAACGCAAGAAACGCCAGGTACGCACTTGTTACCTAAACCGGATGTGAAACGCGTTCTGTGGTTGGATTACTTCTTGAAAAATTAGACCAGAAACACTTCCTTCCAGAATGGAATTTACTTTGAGTATAATCCAATGCTATAATGTGATAAAAGTACCATTGGTTAGATGTCCAAAGCCACTGAACTAGTGAATTCTGTAGTGCTGATCCTATTCTAGGCTTTTGTTGATTTTTCCGACCATTGATCTCTCTCTCTCTCTCTCTCTCTCTCTCTCTCTCTCTCTCTCTCTCTCTCTCTCTCTCTCTCTCTCTCTCTGTTATATAGATAGAGTAACAAAAAACGCCCATATCCTGTTATGTATCTCTTTTTTTATTTTTGTATCATATTATTATTGCAATCTGGGGAAAAAGTGATCTAATCAAGCAAAATTTCTGAATTTTAAAAGCTATTTTACCTACTTATCTACCTATGGTATTTTTTAATAAGATCTCCGGATTAAATCTAATAAATAAATAATTCTAAATAGAAAATTGCTAAATATCTACGGCTAACTTGTGCTCTTCGGGAAGTAAATAATACCTACTTACTCGACTAGTTTTTATTTATTTTGTGTGAAATTAGTTGGACTTTTTTGTGTGGTTTTTTATTGGATTTTATTTCACCTATTTACAATATCTTTCCCAAAGTTGATGTCATTCACAATGGATTTATTTTATTGATGGATTTGTGATTTACTTGGATCTTCATCCCTTTACTTGGTAAGAATGAATTCACTGTTTATTACTATGTATATTTATTAGTAATCATGCGTAGGTTCTCTAGGTACTCTAGGACACTCTAGGTAAGTTCTACGCGCGATGCATTGTCTAAAAAATTGTATGTAATTGAAAACTTCAAAATCATCATAAAGTGTTTTAATGATCGACATTCAAAAGTTCCAATCAAAGAATGCGATCGCTTTAATACAAGTTCTTGGATATACATATGTATAGGTATGTGTCCCATCAATATTGTATCAAATGTGTTCATTTTATTCTACAGGAATAGTGAGGAGGGAAAATGTAGGTATGAAAGAAAGCTAAGTGAACTCTCAGTCTATGATGGCGTATCAAAAGGATCAAGTTCTATCTTTTTATTAAAATCACTGGCATAAACTGTCCAATAAGATCTAACTTCTAAAAGTGAACTCTCAGTCTATGATGGCGTATCAAAAGGATCAAGTTCTATCTTTTTATTAAAATCACTGGCATAAACTGTCCAATAAGATATAACTTCTAATGTATCAACTTTCATGTACCAACCACATCGCTTTGGTAATACACCTCCTTTTAATTCTCCGTTGATACCTATACTTTCAATTTCCGAACTTACCAACTACATCCACATATTAGAAACTTATGTAAAATAATGTAAAGTCTGTGTTGCAGCATTCAGCGAGGTATAAAATTTGCATAGTTTGCTAGAATTTTTACATTAAAGTGAACATACGAGGTACAGCATTGAAGTACACCAGATAGGTACCTGGTGAAAACAATAGGGCCAAGGAATGTTGAAAGTATACATAGAATGCTCGAAGACAATGGCTAATACCAGTAGCTGATGGCACAGCTCGATGCTAATTCTAAATCATGAAAATCATCAGCATAATTCTGCATGTAGGTAAAGAAATATGCAAAACTTAAATCAAAACGCGAACTTTCTAGCGACTAAAGATCTATGAGCACAGAACAAGCTTATTTTTTACTGCATACAAATACATATAAGTATGTAGGTAATATTATTGTATTATTTTTTACTATTTTCCAGGGAGGGGTCTTTATACCATCGGATACTAGGGTAAAATTTCAACATCACCCTTGAACTTGATTCTCTGGTAGGTAAAAATTATCAGCCGTCTTCTTCATTGGAGTACTTCTTCTTCTTCTTCTTCTTCTTCTTCTTCTTCTTCTTCTTCTTCTTCTTCTTCTTCTTCTTCTTCTTCTTCTTCTTGCTCTTCTTCTTCTTCTTCTTCTTCTTCTTCTTCTTCTTCTTCTTCTTCTTCTTCTTCTTCTTCTTCTTCTTCTTCTTCCTCTTCTTCTTCTCCTTCTTATTCTATCGCCCTCTCCTGTGAATTTCAACCTGCACATCAGTTGTCTTCACGAGGTGGAGGGCACTCCGAAATAGCTACCTATATGACCATCCGTCCCCCCCATTCATTGCTTCACTTCAGGTGATCCATTTTGAAATGATACTACCTATATTGACTCTCGTTGAGCCGCAGAGGTCAAAATATTAAAAGATTAAGAAAGTTCGTAAATTGTTTGGGATTCGAACCCTCAAATTTACTTCTTTGAATGCACCCTTTCTCGACGGATCACTGAAGCAAAGTCGAGCGTGGTTGATATCTAGACGGATGACCGTTTAGTTGTTTAGTATATCACCTGTTGCTATCTATTTCGGGGTCTACTTCAACTAACGTAAAATTCGGAGAAATGGCAAGTTAATGTCAACCCCTAAACGCAGAATAACCTTAGTAGCACAGAGTGGGTGTCCATACGGACCCAAAAATTATAATCACAATGTTCCCTACCAATCTCGCTGCAGAGCTGCAACATAAAGAGCTTACACGTAAAGTAGGTACTTGGGTACCTACACTTACCAAAAAAAATAAAACCATTTCAGTAACCATGAAAAAATTATCCTCGGAAAATGGGTTGTACAATGACAGAAGAATAATATTTCTGGCCAAGAATAAGAACATTGTCAGAATGAAGTGCTGAAAAGAATGTGATAGGTAGGCGAACCAACCACAAACCTGGGGAAAATTCACTTGAAAAATTAGTTTAAAACATCTAAATTACCTATGTATAAAAAAGTACATAAAAAATAAAAAGAAATAAGAAGAGGGAGTCATATTATTAATCTTTTTTTTTTTTTTTTTTCAATTTT
>NW_007378423.1:20438-22747 GCF_000475195.1 Diaphorina citri | reverse complement strand
TATTTATTAGTAATCATGCGTAGGTTCTCTAGGTACTCTAGGACACTCTAGGTAGGTATATCACTTGGATCAAAAATCAGTTTTGGAAAGTGGAATAGTAGATTCTACGGAAATATCAATAGGTAGGTAGACGGGTAGGTCTGTCTATTTCGCAAATATGCTCTTCAGTAATTCGAGCTCTTGACGTTCACACGCCTCCCAGCACGCTTAATAATTATATAGGGACCTTGGTATGTACTTACTTATAATTTTCTTGAGAATGATCCACATAAGTTAGGTAATGTAAGTACAAGTGAAATACCCAGAGGCATGTAACAAGTACCATTAAATGTATTTTTGTAGATATTGTAAACAAATCTGATCTATCTGGGAAATTGAATGATTTGATCGGTGATTAGGGTTTTAAATATAAATTTCAATATAGGTAACTAGCTACCTGTACCCACTGACCTACCTAAGCAATTTTCTTTTGACGTTCACACGCCTCCCAGCACGCTTGATAATTATATAGGTACCTTGGTATGTACTTACTTATAATTTTCTTGAGAATGATCCACAGAAGTAGGTAATGTAAGTACAAGTGAAATACCCAGAGGCATGAAACAAGTACCATTAATTTTTTTTTTTAATTATTGTAAACAAATCTGATCTATCTGGGAAATTGAATGATTTGATCGATGATTAGGGTTTTAAATATAAATTTCAATATAGGTATGACTAGCTGCCTGTACCTACTGACCTACCTAAGCAATTTTCTTATACATATTATTTTTCATGAAAAAATCTGCGGTCTTCCCTTCCGCTTTCATTGAGGGATTTTCCGATTTGTACTTTCTTCAAAAGCTCTTGAAAAGTCCTTAGAGCATAAGAATCCTTAGATTCCGAAATATATACATACGATGACATAAACAGCTCGGACTTTACATCATGAAATTTCAATTGGTTCAAACAATTTTCTTATATTATTTTTACCTCCCAACTATTTTATGGATTTCCTTCGCTGTATTTTCCAATTTATTTTCTTGGCATAAAGTGAAACCGTTTTCCCAGAACTCCAATCGTGAAGACAATTTCCGAGAAATGGTGGAAATTCAGGTAAATTTTAATCGCTTCAAGTACAATATTAACTATGCAGATTTGTATGTACGATAGTATACTTTCTGGGGAAATATTCGTATTGTCATCTCTGCATCGTAGATTAGAATATTGATTATCCTCGTAAAAGCCTTGAGAATCTTGGGATTAAATTTATTATGAAGATATTAATACTGATTGTGGCTATGCTTCTTTTAGTGGAGATGACATCCTCCCATTTCAAACCAATCAATGGTACTTACCTACCCAAGGTCCCTATGTCTAACTGCCCAGTACCTAAATGTTGTATGGAATCATGGAGCCATAAAAGCTTGGATTAAATTCGTTAAAGGATAAAACATTTTTTTCTTCTTCTTCTTCTTCTTCTTCTTCTTCTTCTTCTTCTTCTTCTTTTTCAAATATGGTAAAATTAACAATTCAACAGCAAGGGCATATTGTAAATGTACCTATAGTGAGTGTGGCAAATAAATCAGGTATTTCTTTGTATTTCTTGAAAATATTGGATAAGATAATCATTCTGGAAAATCAGCATAATTTTCCAAATCCGAAGATGTACATACCTACGTACTCAATTCTGATTTATCATCAGAATTTTTGAAAAAGGAAAAAGAAGACCAAATTCAACTTAGGTACCTACGTAGGTGTAATTGATTTTATCTCTCTCTTGTTTGATCGCTAATTGTAATAAAGCTAGTACCTATTAGGTCGAAGTGTATGTCATAAGTACCCACTGAAGGAAAATTTCTCTTGTTATTTTCCACCAAAGTTCATGTCCCTCCTAAAATAATATCAACCCGTACTACTTTTCAAACTTTGTCAATAGTCCGTAGATATCGACAGGATATAAAAATGCCATTCTCTAACTGTGCCACTGAGGCACAATAAAGTAATAATAAATTTCATATCACTTTCATACCTACCTACTCGTATAGGAGTAAAACACTTCGCTTTCAAGAGACTGCAGCAGTCTATTCAGAAAAAATGCTGGAATTCTCCGTTTTTCTCCTGATACTTATACGTACATACTGAGGGAACCTATTTATTACTTTTTTTCAATTTCCCCCCATTTTTTTTATAATAATAAAAGATGCCTTGGGAGGGGAGCTGAGGGGGACATTATTGATTGCCGATTATCCATCACTTGTGTTTTCTACCTATCCTGATAGATGTCAAACACAATCTTCCTCCTCCTCCTCCTCCTCCTCCTCCTCCTC
>NW_007378423.1:17129-20123 GCF_000475195.1 Diaphorina citri | reverse complement strand
CGTTGTTCACATTGATTCGTGCATAATACATGATAGCTATAAATAGCTATACCTAGATGAGATATATATTGCATAATAAGTACCTATAGAATTTAGATGCAGGTAGAATATTCAAATTTCTGAACTCTTTTCCTCTGATGACAATATGTTATCTATTGCAAGATTCCAATATGACTAAAACCGGCAGAAATTGCAATGGTAGAGAATTAAAGATGCGATAATTAATTAATTGTTCCATTGATGGCGAGGCAGTTGTGCTGTGGGTAGCATTCATCGGAGAAAAGTTTTCGGTGGTGTAGAAAACCAAGGGAGAAAATGCTGCAATACGAAGGTGTAATTCCCACCATTTTTTTCTGCCTGAATGATTTTCCACTAATTTATACCAATAACTTTTCTTCCTTGAGTGTCACCCATTTCTGCATACACCGTTTGTGCATACAGTCCTGATTCTATCTTGATTTTCGAAGTAATTTTAATAGAAACTTCACTGACTGATGATTGAAGGCTTCCTTTGTCCCCATGGTCGGATTAATTTCGCTTTAAGTTCTGTTCATTTTCATTTACAATCCTAATTTCTCATGCACTTCTTTTATAAACAAGCGATGAAATTCTTTTTTCACACCGAAACTTTACACAAACATCTTCTCCATTATAATTGCACCTCGGAGACTTTACTCGAGTTCTACAATTCAGGTTGCTAATGAAAAGCTGGGTACAAGGGGGAAGGAAGATAAGAACATACAGGGTGTTTCGAAAAAAAGCGGTCATATATTATCAGCAAATCATTTTACGAACCATAGGTATTAGGAGAGGCAAACTATATTCTTTAGACAAAAATTCTGAAATCGACTTTAGTGGGAATGACCCGTCCTCTATGAAACTTTCCTGATCGAATCTCCTGTAACTCGTAACTCTGCCACAGCTGTTTTCAGAAAGTTGAAATTCTCCTAGAACCTAGAATGAAGGGAAAGCCAGTCTTGTTAGCTTGAAAGGTAAGGGTCGATTCCTGTCCGGGCGAGCTTCCTCCTAAACAGATGAGTTTCGTTCTCGAAGGTAAGTTTAGTTCTTGGAACGGCGGGCGACTGGCCTCCTCTCGTCGATTCCGGGGCCATAAGATCTCCGTTGTTCCAGTA
Organism: Diaphorina citri; assembly: GCF_000475195.1. NCBI lineage: Eukaryota > Metazoa > Arthropoda > Insecta > Hemiptera > Psyllidae > Diaphorina > Diaphorina citri. The sequence continues at coordinate 18,990 of NW_007378423.1, read as the reverse complement.
GCAGTACCCTCCATCAAATCTCTTGAATTTTCGTTATGAAAGGCTTTTTGAGAGTTTTTCTCCCCCCTAGAGTTTGCATTCTCAAAATCGGTTCATTGGTCCATATAAGTAGGGTAAGTGTACCATTTATTCGCCCACCTAAAAAACGTACCATTTATTGGCCCACCTGCCAACATTTATTTTTCTAATTTTTGTTTTTACGACTACAATTTTTGAATAGCACTGGTTCGCTAGCAGTTTTTAAGCCCTTTCTTTTGATGAAATTGGATCTTGGAAAAGTTCGTCCAGTTCAGACTTATGTGGCGTATGGTACAGGTGGGCCAATAAATGGTACGTTTTTTAGGTGGGCGAATAAATGGTACACTTACCCTAGTTGGTTGTACTTTTTTAATCAATAAATTTAATAATTTTGTGCAAAAAGTCTTTAATATTTTGTGTGAAGTTCATGATAATAAATAACAAACTTTAAACTTTGCATATATGATTTTAATATAAACTTAGGAAACTGAATGAAAATAATTAACCAGCACAATAAGAGGAGGTGTCTGCTATGCCAAATCAAGCGAAATACTCGATTCTTTTGGAATCTGCAGATTTTTATCAAAAATCTACACTGGTCCATAAAATTAAATTAGCTGCAATGTGTGAGCACACAGCTTCCTCGTGAAACAAACACATAACAGTTAGTTCCAAAAGTTCCCGTAATTGTCTGCCTAACCCAACATTTCTCGATAACTATGCAGATTTGTATGTACGATAGTATACTTTCTGGGGAAATATTCGTATTGTCATCTCTGCATCGTAGATTAGAATATTGATTGTTCTCGTAAAAGCCTTGAGAATCTTGGGATGAGATTTATTATGAAGCTAGGTAGGTACCAACCTACTTATCTACCTAAGTGTACATAGATTATACCGAATGGAAATCCCGGATAAGATAATCATTCTGGAAAATCAGCATAATTTTCCAAATCCGAAGATGTACATACCTACGTACTCAATTCTGATTTATCATCAGGATTTTTGAAAAAGGAAAAAGAAGACCAAATTCAACCTACCTACGTAGGTGTAATTGATTTTATCTCTCTTGTTTGATCGCTAATTGTAATAAAGTTAGTACCTATTAGGTCGAAGTGTATGCCATAAGTACCCACTGAAGGAAAATTTCTCTTGTTATTTTCCACCAAAGTTCATGTCCCTCCTAAAATAATATCAATCCGTACTACTTTTCAAACTTTGTCAATAGTCCGTAGATATCGACAGATTCGACAGGATATAAAAATGCAAATGCCATTCTCCTAGCTGTGCCACTGAGGCACAATAAAGTAATAATAAATTTCATATCACTTTCGTACCTACTCGTATAGGAGTTGTATAGGTATAACAGCAAAACACTTCGCTTTCAAGAGACTGCAGCAGTCTATTCAGAAAAATGCTGGAATTCTCCGTTTTTCTCCTGATACTTATACGTACATACTGAGGGAACCTATTTATTACTTTTTTCAATTTTCCCCCCATTTTTTTATAATAATAAAAGATACCTTGGGAGGGGAGCTGAGGGGGACATTATTGATTGCCGATTATCCATCACTTGTGTTTTCTACCTATCCTGATAGATGTCAAGCACAATCTTCCTCCTCCTCCTCCTCCTCCTCCTCCTCCTCTTCCTCCTCCTCCACCTCCTTCTCACCCCCCTTGCAATTTTAATAATTATGTCAACCTTTGATATCTATATTTTATTATTAAAAAACGATGCTCTTTTTCCACGAACTTTCGAGTCTTTAGTGATGTTTTTTTTTTTTTTTTTTTTTTTTTTTTTTTTTTTTTTTTTTTTTTTTTTTTTTTTTAAAACGTGTTTAAA
>NW_007378423.1:0-16285 GCF_000475195.1 Diaphorina citri | reverse complement strand
TTTCTCTCTCTCTCTCTCTCTCTCTCTCTCTCTCTCTCTCTCTCTCTCTCTCTCTCTCTCTCTCTCTGTTATATTGATAGAGTAACAAAAAACGCCCATATCCTGTTATGTATCTCTTTTTTATTTTTGTATCATATTATTATTGCAATCTGGGGAAAAAGTGATCTAATCAAGCAAAATTTCTGAAAAGGAAAAAAAATCGTATACACAATCATCTTACCTATACGGAAATTGAAACTACCTTTGGTATATGAATACATTATAGTTGGTTGTACTTTTTTAATCAATAAATTTAATAATTTTGTGCAAAAAGTCTTTAATATTTTGTGTGAAGTTCATGATAATAAATAACAAACTTTAAACTTTGCATATATGATTTTAATATAAACTTAGGAAACTGAATGAAAATAATTAACCAGCACAATAAGAGGAGGTGTCTGCTATGCCAAATCAAGCGAAATACTCGATTCTTTTGGAATCTGCAGATTTTTATCAAAAATCTATACTGGTCCATAAAATTAAATTAGCTGCAATGTGTGAGCACACAGCTTCCTCGTGAAACAAACACATAACAGTTGGTTCCAAAAGTTTCCGTAATTGTCTGCCTAACCCAACATTTCTCGGACCAGCCTGTCTGGTCCTCGAGAACCAAACACTGTGACACCCATAATGTAATGACTAATGAGGAAACAAGGTCAAACATTATTAATTACACACATGAGTCCTTCTTCAACTCTGAAATTGGAATTTTGCAAAAAATATTGAATATTAAAAGATTAATAATGGGTACCTTCATACATGAATAGGTAATGAACAGGTTTTTTTTCCAAAAATTACATATTTAGGTATATGAAATCCGTTGAAATGAGATGACACCCATAATGTAATGACTAATGAGGAAACAAGGTCAAACATTATTAATTACACACATGAGTCCTTCTTCAACTCTGAAATTGGATTTTTGCAAAAAAATATTGATTATTAAAAGAATAATAATGGGTACCTTCATACATGAGTAGGTAATGAACAGGTTTGTTTCCAAAAATTACATATTTAGGTATATGAAATCCGTTAAAATGAGAAAAAAAATGCGACTATAAACCTTGAGGCTGAATTGAGCTTTGAAAAATTAAAAATAAAATGGTTTGGTTCAAGCTAATATTGGCATCACCCTCGCTGAACTGCGGGGATTTATACCCACAATATCAATCATGTGTAGGAGAGTTAGAGAGCACATCGAAGCTTGAACGCTAACAGCAAAATTATTGACTGTGGAAGTGCTCGTGTTAATATCACGCTGGAAGCGGTCGTGTTAATAGTATTAATGTCGGATTAATGGACGTCCATTCATTTTTGTCTCAACGGCCTGGACATTATCTTGGATACTGGTCCAGAAATATAACTTCTGATGAAGTTTCATTGGTTCATACATCAGAAGCAACATCTTGCTTGGAGCATCCAAGTGTCCACTTTGAAAGACTTTTAGAACCTTGGAAAATCAGTGGTGTAGCGTACCTACATATCTAGGATGAATCAGAGATTTATCCAACCACCTATGACTTTATAACAGAATCATCATTTGCTTTCTACTAAATGAATAAGCGCTGCGCTTTATGAGTTATTGGTGGAGATGTCTAAACTACGTCCTCCGATTAGTGGGTCTCAACGGCCTGGACATTATCTTGGATACTGGTCCAGAAATATGACTTCTGATGAAGTTTCATTGGTTCATACATCAGAAGCAACACCTTGCTTGGAGCATCCAAGTGTCCACTTTGAAAGACTTTTAGAACCTTGGAAAATCAGTGGTGTAGCGTACCTACATATCTAGGATGAATCAGAGGTTTATCCAACCACCTATGACTTTATAACAGAATCATCATTTGCTTTCTACTAAATGAATAAGCGCTGCGCTTTATGTGTTATTGGTGGAGTTGTCTAAACTACGTCCTCCGATTAGTGGAGATGTCACTATTACAACATTTTCTTCTTTGAAATATTTTATCTCTGCGTCAAATTTGGTTCATAATATAGGTTATTTTTGTGAAATTCAGATAAGTATGTCTCAGCCTGATTATACTTACAGTTACCTAGGTACCTAGCTTTATTAGAACTGAACCTATTTGTCTTCACAATCGCCACTGGGAAGATAGACCTAATAAATTATATTAGCATAATAAAATAAAATATGGAAACCCATAAGAAATATAATGTGGAGCGAAATGTGAGGATTAATAAAAATTAATTAGCCAATCCATACGACCAGGTTTCTGTTTCCGAAATTCAGGAAACGCATCTCAATAATCATCACCGAAATGGCACACCGCCAGAAAAACGCAAGAAACGCCAGGTACGTACTTGTTACCTAAACCGGATGTGAACCGCGTTCTGTGGTTGGATTACTTCTTGAAAAATTAGAAATTCCTTCCAGAATGGAATTTAATTTGAGTATAATCCAATGCTATAATGTGATAAAAGTACCATTGGTTTTTAAAATATTTATTTTTAAAATTGTAGGTAATATTTTTTTTTTTTTTTTTACATTTCGAGTATATTTTTTTTAAATACTGACCTTTGCTTCAAATTTCAAACCACCCAAACAACATTACTTGAAGGTTGCTCATGTACCTAGTCTTTGCAGGATTTACACATAGGTATTATACTAACTTCTACATAATTAATATAATTATGCAAGTACAATCCTGCCATCTCAGAAGTAACCATTTTCCACCAAGGGTTAGTCCTAGATGCTAAGTATATTAATGATTAATGTAGGATAAATACATTACTCTCATCACTGCGACCATTTTATTATTTTAAGTACCTGACTAAATATAGGTACTAATAGGTACCAAGTGCCTAGAGAATATACTTCCTATACCTTTGAGATGTAGGTGTACAATTAGTACCTACCTACTTGGGAGAAAACTTACCTAATGTATCCAATGAGACTTTTCTGCGTTCCTGTTGAACATAAATTAACTGAATTAACATAATTATTCACAATAAACTAGATTACTAGAACATTAACATACCTATTAACACCGTATCGGCAATGTTTAACAATCTCGGATAGACGTACAGTCTGTCCCAAAAGTACTTAGTCCTTATGAAACTATACTCGTAATGTCCATATGTTTACATTTTACACATGGCATGGGCACAAGGTACAGATTTATGAGAATAGGGACATATTTATGAGACATTACGAGTATTTTCAATCTTGTTGCTATTTTCTACCTCACATGATGGGTGCTTATAAAATGGTTTCAATAATCAATGCCAATCTCAGAAAGAAATTATTCCCCAAACATGTCCAATAAAACTGACATGTTCTGCTTTTTCCCAGTAACAGATAAACTAGCATCCAAACACTCATGAGAAATGGATTTAGATTCCAAAAAAGGATTTTGAGTTTTTTTCCCTAAACGTGATTCAGTTTAATTGATTGCCCATGTTTTGCGAGGAAAAAAAATCAAGGAAAAAAGTAGTATTTTTTCCCTCCAAATATTTTGGTAATCAAGTGGATATTATTTGGAAACATGTAATAAACTGATTGGTTTTGAGATAATACCTATCTAGATTTAAATATATTTTTTAAGAGCCCAAAACAATCCATAGATCAAAAACCATATTCTCCAGATAACCTACTTGCAATATTTAAAATCATATTCTTTTTTTTTTTCCAAAATCGCCAATTTAAAACCCGAAATATAAAGTGTTGGTCAGTCTACGGTAAAAGCACTTATTTTTATATCAAATTTTCTCAAGTAATGCTAGATTCAATTTCCTAAAAAAAGATCTCAGTTAATTATTAATTGCAACCCCTCAGAAACCTTGAATTAAAATCGCCAATTTAAAACCCGAAATATAAAGTGTTGGTCAGTCTACGGTAAAAGCACTTATTTTTATATCAAATTTTCTCAAGTAATCCTAGATTTCCTAAAAAAAGATCTCAGTTAATTATTAATTGCAACCCCTCAGAAACCTTGAATCCCAAGACGCAGTGGTCTAACAAAAGACCAAAACACGATTCACATGTGAAATGTTCATAGTAAAAGTTAATAACATGTTTATTAGGACAAACACGAACTTTATCCGAGGAAGTCTGTGCACTAACACGATGCACATGTGCTTCTGAACATTATGTTCATAATTTGAATATAAACACTACCTTCGTAATTCAGCGAAGTTCCTTAGATATGATTCTGGGCAAAAAGAAGAACTTATCATTTGGAATTGGTTCTGCACAAGATTTGTTCGTGCGAACTGAGAGATTGTTTGTAATTTGGTTTCATTAGTGTTCTTTATGTAGTTGTATATAGACAATATAGGAACTAAGCTTTTAACGTTATCCGTACCTACTTTACCAGGTATGTGATTTGTACCTACCTATTGACAGTGTTCATGGGAGCAAAGCTCATGTTGGTGGAAGTTTTTCTCAATGTCGTTCCAGGAAATGATTAATGTTGGTTTTGAAGCCTTTTAAATCTTCAAATCAGACAGTTTCATAATAACACTCTTGTCATAGTCACTGAGTTGACTCTTTTTCACATTTTTGAAGTAGAAGGTTGAAGATGTACCTAACTACCTACTACAAGAGTATTTGGAAATATTGATCAAGTACCTTTTTCATAGTCAACTGCATTGTGAAACAGTTAATTTTCTCTATTACGTCCCCTGTGTGTGTTTGCATTAAATACTTTTTTTTTACATTAAAAAATATCTTTTGTACACTCCATGCTCTTAACTTCCCTAATCTTTCGCTGAAATCTAATTTGTTGGGTTTTTTTACGATTCATTTTATACCTATTCAGCATAAGTTATCATCTCTTTTCTTCAGACCTGGGCTGGATGGTAATTTCCTTGAATAATTATTTATCTTAGAACAATAATATTATTCAATAGCACGCTCCTAAATTATACACTGCCGGGTAGAGTGCTTGAGATTGTAAAAAGGAAAATTAAAACACCATAAAATTCTTCATAAGTAACGAATTTCAAGATAAGGTAGGTATTGAGAACAGTCGAGGTTTACCTATATCGATGGATATCACAACGATTTCCCATTAAAATTGAAATTAGAAATATTATATGCCTGGGTAACTACTTGCCTATGGGTATAAATATCACCAAATTCCATATCTACTTCTGGTTCATGTCTAGAATTAGCTGAATATGTAGGACATGTAGGTATTACATATATTTTTCATTGCTCTGAACTCTTTTTAGCTTATTACAAACTTTCTGGTGTACCTATGTAGTATGTACCCAATATGTTTGTTCTTGGACTTGAATCAGACTTGTCCTTTCATTTTAATGAAATGGTTTTAAGCAGTATTGTGGACAATAATCCCTCATTACTGGAAAAGTCTGGACTTAGGAACAGACTTCCATATGAAGGAACAAACTTGGCAGGCAGAAAATGTGATTGTATTTAAATTTTGCTGACGTCAGTTCTTTTCTTTCCTCTGTACACACTTGAGACTAAAATGAAGTGCTTATTGGAAGAAAAAAAATACCCACCAGTAAATTTGTTATATTTTAATTCAATAAGTATCTTGAAGTTTATTAAAAATGGGTAAATATGACAAAAAATCACGGTTGCTCAGAACAAAATTGTAAAATAATGGTAATATTGTAATAATTAAGTATAAGTACCTTATGTTATTTTTTGGTAGACAAATCGTTTTGAGAGTCTTCTGCTTAGATTTATGGGTTTTAAAACCATACGGACGGTGGTACGGACCTACTTGTCCGGTGACAGTGCCAAAATATGACGATTTCTTTGGTTCTCTCAAGAAGGTAGTAGATTTTTTGGTACAAACTTTCAGTTTAATTGATTGCCCATGTTTTGCGAGGAAAAAAAATCAAGGAAAAAAGTAGTATTTTTTCCCTCCAAATATTTTGGTAATCAAGTGGATATTATTTGGAAACATGTAATAAACTGATTGGTTTTGAGATAATACCTATCTAGATTTAAATATATTTTTTAAGAGCCCAAAACAATCCATAGATCAAAAACCATATTCTCCAGATAACCTACTTGCAATATTTAAAATCATATTCTTTTTTTTTTTCCAAAATCGCCAATTTAAAACCCGAAATATAAAGTGTTGGTCAGTCTACGGTAAAAGCACTTATTTTTATATCAAATTTTCTCAAGTAATGCTAGATTCAATTTCCTAAAAAAAGATCTCAGTTAATTATTAATTGCAACCCCTCAGAAACCTTGAATCCCAAGACGCAGTGGTCTAACAAAAGACCAAAACACGATTCACATGTGAAATGTTCATAGTAAAAGTTAATAACATGTTTATTAGGACAAACACGAACTTTATCCGAGGAAGTCTGTGCACTAACACGATGCACATGTGCTTCTGAACATTATGTTCATAATTTGAATATAAACACTACCTTCGTAATTCAGCGAAGTTCCTTAGATATGATTCTGGGCAAAAAGAAGAACTTATCATTTTTTGGAATTGGTTCTGCACAAGATTTGTTCGTGCGAACTGAGAGATTGTTTGTAATTTGGTTTCATTAGTGTTCTTTATGTAGTTGTTTATAGACAATATAGGAACTAAGCTTTTAACTTTATCCGTACCTACTTTACCAGGTGTGTGATTTGTACCTATTGACAGTGTTCATGGAAGCAAAGCTCATATTGGTGGAAGTTTTTCTCAATGTCGTTCCAGGAAATGATTAATGTTGGTTTTGGAGCCTTTTAAATCTTCAAATCAGACAGTTTCATAATAACACTCTTGTCATAGTCACTGAGTTGACTCTTTTTCACATTTTTGAAGTAGAAGGTTGAAGATGTACCTAACTACCTACTACAAGAGTATTTGGAAATATTGATCAAGTACCTTTTTCATAGTCAACTGCATTGTGAAACAGTTAATTTTCTCTATCACATCCCCTGTGTGTGTTTGCATTAAATATTTTTTTTACATTAGAAAATATCTTTTGTACACTCCATGCTCTTAACTTCCCTAATCTTTCGCTGAAATCTAATTTGTTGGGTGGATGCTAAGTATATTAATGATTAATGTAGGATAAATACATTACTCTCATCACTGCGACCATTTTATTATTTTAAGTACCTGACTAAATTGGTACTAATAGGTACCAAGTGCCTAAAGAATATACTTCCTATACCTTTGAGATGTAGGTGTACAATTAGTACCTACCTACTTGGGAGAAAACTTACCTAATGTATCCAATGAGACTTTTCTGCGTTCCTGTTGAACATAAATTAACTGAATTAACATAATTATTCACAATAAACTAGAACATTAACATACCTATTAACACCGTATCGGCAATGTTTAACAATCTCGGATACAGTCTGTCCCAAAAGTACTTAGTCCTTATGAAACCATACTCGTAATGTCCATATGTTTACATTTTACACATGGCATGGGCACAAGGTACTAATTTATGAGAATAGGGACAAACATTAACATACCTATTAACACCGTATCGGCAATGTTTAACAATCTCGGATACAGTCTGTCCCAAAAGTACTTAGTCCTTATGAAACTATACTCGTAATGTCCATTTGTCCATATGTTTACATTTTACACATGGCATGGGCACAAGGTACAAATTTATGAGAATAGGGACATACCTATTTATGAGACATTACGAGTATTTTCAATCCTGTTGCTATTTTCTACCTCACATGATGGGTGCTTATAAAATGGTTTCAATAATCAATGCCAATCTCAGAAAGAAATATTATTCCCCAAACATGTCCAATAAAACTGACATGTTCTGCTTTTTCCCAGAAACAAATAAACTAGCATCCAAACACTCATGAGAAATGGATTTAGATTCCAAAAAAGGATTTTGAGTTTTTTCCCCAAACGTGCATTGTGGGTAAATATGACAAAAAATCACGGTTGCTCAGAACAAAATTGTAAAATAATGGTAATATTGTAATAAATAAGTATAAGTACCTTATGTTATTTTTTGGTAGACAAATCGTTTTGAGAGTCTTCTGCTTAGATTTATGGTTTTTAAAACCATACGGACGGTGGTACGGACCTACTTGTCCTGTGACAGTGCCAATATATGACGATTTCTTTGGTTCTCTCAAGAAGGTAGTAGATTTTTTTGGTACAAACTTTCAGTTTACTTGATTGCCCATGTTTTGCGAGGAAAAAAAATCAAGGAAAAAAGTAGTATTTTTTCCCTCCAAATATTTTGGTAATCAAGTAGATATGGATATTATTTGGAAACATGTAATAAACTGATTGGTTCTGAGATAATACCTATCTAGATTTAAATATATTTTTTAAGAGCCCAAAACAATCCATAGATCAAAAACCATATTCTCCAGATAACCTACTTGCAATATTTAAAATCATATTCTTTTTTTTTTTCCAAAATCGCCAATTTAAAACCCGAAATATAAAGTGTTGGTCAGTCTACGGTAAAAGCACTTATTTTTATATCAAATTTTCTCAAGTAATGCTAGATTCAATTTCCTAAAAAAAGATCTCAGTTAATTATTAATTGCAACCCCTCAGAAACCTTGAATCCCAAGACGCAGTGGTCTAACAAAAGACCAAAACACGATTCACATGTGAAATGTTCATAGTAAAAGTTAATAACATGTTTATTAGGACAAACACGAACTTTATCCGAGGAAGTCTGTGCACTAACACGATGCACATGTGCTTCTGAACATTATGTTCATAATTTGAATATAAACACTACCTTCGTAATTCAGCGAAGTTCCTTAGATATGATTCTGGGCAAAAAGAAGAACTTATCATTTTTTGGAATTGGTTCTGCACAAGATTTGTTCGTGCGAACTGAGAGATTGTTTGTAATTTGGTTTCATTAGTGTTCTTTATGTAGTTGTTTATAGACAATATAGGAACTAAGCTTTTAACTTTATCCGTACCTACTTTACCAGGTGTGTGATTTGTACCTATTGACAGTGTTCATGGAAGCAAAGCTCATATTGGTGGAAGTTTTTCTCAATGTCGTTCCAGGAAATGATTAATGTTGGTTTTGAAGCCTTTTAAATCTTCAAATCAGACAGTTTCATAATAACACTCTTGTCATAGTCACTGAGTTGACTCTTTTTCACATTTTTGAAGTAGAAGGTTGAAGATGTACCTAACTACCTACTACAAGAGTATTTGGAAATATTGATCAAGTACCTTTTTCATAGTCAACTGCATTGTGAAACAGTTAATTTTCTCTATCACGTCCCCTGTGTGTGTTTGCATTAAATATTTTTTTTATATATATTAGAAAATATCTTTTTGAATTAAATATTTTTTTTATATAGGTATTAGAAAATATCTTTTGTACACTCCATGCTCTTAACTTCCCTAATCTTTCGCTGAAATCTAATTTGTTGGGTTTTTTTACGATTCATTTTATACCTATTCAGCATAAGTTATCATCTCTTTTCTTCAGACCTGGGCTGGATGGTAATTTCCTTGAATAATTATTTATCTTAGAACAATAATATTATTCAATAGCACGCTCCTAAATTATACACTGCCGGGTAGAGTGCTTGAGATTGTAAAAAGGAAAATTAAAACACCATAAAATTCTTCATAAGCAACGAATTTCAAGATAAGGTACTGAGGTAGGTATTGAGAACAATCGAGGTTTACCTATATCGATGGATATCACAACGATTTCCCATTAAAATTGAAATTAGAAATATTATATGCCTGGGTAACTACTTGCCTATGGGTATAAATATCACCAAATTCCATATCTACTTCTGGTTCATGTCTAGAATTAGCTGAATATGTAGGACATGTAGGTATTACATATATTTTTCATTGCTCTGAACTCTTTTTAGCTTATTACAAACTTTCTGGTGTACCTATGTAGTATGTACCCAATATGTTTGTTCTTGGACTTGAATCAGACTTGTCCTTTCATTTTAATGAAATGGTTTTAAGCAGTATTGTGGACAAACAAAAATTAGAAAAATAAATGTTGGCAGGTGGGCCAATAAATGGTACGTTTTTTAGGTGGGCGAATAAATGGTACACTTACCCTAGTTGGTTGTACTTTTTTAATCAATAAATTTAATAATTTTGTGCAAAAAGTCTTTAATATTTTGTGTGAAGTTCATGATAATAAATAACAAACTTTAAACTTTGCATATACCTATGATTTTAATATAAACTTGTTGTGGACATTAATCCCTCATTACTGGAAAAGTCTGGACTTAGGAACAGACTTCCATATGAAGGAACAAACTTGGCAGGCAGAAAATGTGATTGTATTTAAATTTTGCTGACGTCAGTTCTTTTCTTTCCTCTGTACACACTTGAGACTAAAATGAAGTGCTTATTGGAAGAAAAAAAAATACCCAGTAGTAAATTTGTTATATTTTAATTCAATAAGTATCTTGAAGTTTATTAAAAATTAAAAGATTGCTTGAATCAAAACTCCCCATTATAATTCTCTTTGTAAGGAGAAAAAACTTAGCAGAAAGGGCTTAAAAACTGCTAGCGAACCAGTGCTATTCAAAAATTGTAGTCGTAAAAACAAAAATTAGAAAAATAAATGTTGGCAGGTTGGCCCATAAATGGTACGTTTTTAAGGTGGGCGAATAAATGGTACACTTACCCTAGCTAATTAGCGAATTGTACAACGTAGGTTATACACTTTCAGCCAGTCTCTATTCAATCCTTATCAGAGTTACCTGTCCCTGTCACACATCTACCCTGTCTGGATACGAAAATATAATATATCTACCCTGTGACAGAAGCTCCATGTTTGACGCCCACCATCAACAAAAAAAGTTGTACCTACTCGTTTTTCGATTGCAAATATTATATACAGTGAAGACAAAATCTCTTTGAAAATTTACACAGAAATGTATACCTTATTAGGTAATTTTATTTTTTATTAGAAGATATAAAAAATATTTACAAAGATTCATCATAATCACGTATGATGTACCTACCTAGAAATTGGAAATATCTACAAAAAATTAAATAATAAAAATATTTAGAAGCCAACACTACAACTAAATGTTTCTTTTTATTTATTGTTGACGTGCTTCACTTTAAAATTCAAGCAATCTACCTTTTTAAAAAACGATTTTAAATTCTAGCAGCAAAAAAAAAGAGAAAAAAAAAGAACTGATGACATGCTATTCATCATTTAATAAATAAATAAGATGCATCAAATGTGAATTAAATAATCTGATGTCCAATTGTCAACTAGTGATTCCTGATTCCACCCATCGATAAAATTGGCATGGTATTTAAAATATTGACTGATACCTAAGCTTCCCTCTCTTCCCTCACAAAGGATGAGAACCACTTTCACATTACTTTAGGGTACATTTTAAAAAAAAAAAAAAAAAAAAAAAAAAAAAAAAAAACTGATGACATGCTATTCATCATTTAATAAATAAATAAGATGCATCAAATGTGAATAAAATAATCTGATGTCAACTAAAGATTCCACCCATTGATAAAATTGGCATGGTATTTAAAATATTGACTGATACCTAAGCTTCCCTCTCTTCCTTCACAAAGGATGGGAACCGCTTTCGCATTACTTCAGGGTACATTCTTTTACATTCATGCCTATCTAAGATCAGAAAAGTTCGAAGTTCGACCATGGCTGGGATTTGAACCCAGTAGCTCCAGGTTGACAGTCAGTGCACTTGACTACTTGGCCACAGAGATGGACTATGTAGACAAAGCACTGACAAAATCTATAAATCAATCTAAATAATCAGCAAAGTATTGGGTAGAAAAAAAAAAAGGTGAAGAGTATCTATTCTTCTTCCATACAGGCCAATATGTTGTTAGAATGGACCTTCACAACGACACCGAGGCGAATACAATAGTCCGTCCCTTATACCTTTTTTTATTACTATTGTAATAATAAAGGAAGGACGGACTAAAAAGGAAAATTAAAACACCATAAAATTCTTCATAAGCAACGAATTTCAAGATAAGGTACTGAGGTAGGTATTGAGAACAGTCGAGGTTTACCTATATCGATGGATATCACAACGATTTCCCATTAAAATTGAAATTGGAAATATTATATGCCTGGGTAACTACTTGCCTATGGGTATAAATATCACCAAATTCCTTATTTACTTATGGTTCATGTCTAGAATTAGCTGAATATGTAGGTATTACATACATTTTTCATTGCTCTGAACTCTTTTTAGCTTATTACAAACTTTCTGGTGTACCTATGTAGTATGTACCCAATATGTTTGTTCTTGGACTTGAATCAGACTTGTCCATTCATTTTAATGAAATGGTTTTAAGCAGTATTGTGGACATTAATCCCTCATTACTGGAAAAGTCTGGACTTAGGAACAGACTTCCATATGAAGGAACAAACTTGGCAGGCAGAAAATGTGATTGTATTTAAATTTTGCTGACGTCAGTTCTTTTCTTTCCTAAAAGGTACTTGAACAGTATGTAGGTAGGTAAGTAAGTAGGTAACTACATTATTGTACTCGAATTTCTTTCTAGATTACTGAGGGTAGATAGTATTTTAGACCTTTTTTTTTCCAAAAAGAAAGTCCAATCTCAGGCTTAAAATTTGGAAAATCATCACTTTCTAATCTACATTTTTTTTTTCTTTAATACCTACTACCCTTAAGTACCTATGTACCTACCTACCAATTTCAGTCTTTTTCAATCTAATATTTTTTTTATATATTTTCTATTACTTAAGTAGAAAGAATTTTCTACTAAAAAAGAAAAAGTAGGTTTGGAGTGATTTCTCTAGCTTTTGACTTCCTCTTGACTTTTGCCATTTTAAATCTAAGAATTAAACAAAGTACCTAATTAGATACCAATTATTCATTAATTACTCACCACTATTTTATGATTTAAAACCAAAAAATATTAAATAAGATGGTAAAATAAAAAGAAATTCGAACAATGGTACATTTGAGAAAACATTCATGTGAAATACTTGTTACCCGGGACGATTATTTCTACACCGTTCGGAATTCCGACACTGCACCTTTTTTTTACCATTTATTTAAAAAGTATTCACATAAAATTATTGCAATGCATTTGAATCTATTGAGAATTATGTTTTAAGTCCAGAAAAAATGAAAAAGTCACTTGAAAACTCAATACACAGTCTACAAACCTTAGCTACGAAACTCAGTTTCTTAAGGGAAAAAACAGACAATTGTGAAAAAACGTAGGTTCCTCTCGAAGCACAATTTTCAAACTGATTTTTTTCAATGTTTACAAACATCAGCTGATTTTGATGTATGAGAAGTTAAACACAAATCGTCTGAAAAATTGTTTAAAATTATCAGGGGTTCTCAAAAATGGCACGTTTCCTTATTTTTGGCGCTTAAATAAAAAAATGCCGATTTTTGGTACGAAGACGGTGACTAGGTGTTTTACCTTACTTATTACACTAGACCGGCTTACCATACTCATATTGACTATCCCTCACACTTTGAACTTTCTGCTTTACCATGAGAGGTTATCTTGATTATTTCATTTTGTATTTTTTATAGCACTAAACAATTGTACAGTAAGTCATACCCGCTATAATGCTTTACTTATTGATATCCATAGATACCAAAAGCTATGCTATTTTTTTACCGACTCTATTTACTAAAGTTACTTTGTACTCAGGGTGGAATTGGACCAGATACCTACCATACCCAACACATTATGTTCGTATCTATAGTATGCTATTTTTTTACCGACTCTATTTACTAAAGTTACTTTGTACTCAGGGTGGAATTGGACCAGATACCTACCATACCCAACACATTCGTATATCTATAAGTACTTTATGATTCTATCTGATACACTTTTGAACTTATTGGTTAGAACTATTTCATTTATTTATTTTGAACGTTAGGTGGGTTTAATATCGATACGAGTATCTCAGATAGTAAATTAAAATGCACCTAATATCAGTAAAATAAATACAACAGTAGCAATAGCTATCACGTATGTCTTACTGTACCTCGTCTTACCAAGGACATGATCACACAAAAGGGACAAAGAAATATTATCCTCTTTTGATTAGATTCGAATGAAAAAAGTCAAATTTAAAATAAAATTTGTCATAAATTCAAACAGCGCGAGTATTTTTCCATAATTTTGAAAAAGAACATTCTACATTAATATGTGGATTTGGAAGACAAGTGAAAACCTGTTTCAACACCGATGAATAATTTGATTTTGAAGAGTAAAAAAACTAAATTCTGGTACCTACTGCTTAGAGTAGGTATTACCGTTTGATGACAAAGTTAAAATATTTTACGAAAAATATAAAAAGAAACATTTTTTATCAATGAACAAAAAATATCATTTATCAGACGTAGGTAAAAATATTATCCGTGTCATATTGAACGTATCATTCCGGCTAACAAGGTCTTTTCAAGATTCATAAAGTCATTTATTACTAGTTGATATTTTGTCGGTTTTTGTTCACAGCTGGAATAAAAAAAAGTTCTGATTTTCACCTTTGTTCTTCTTTATTTACGTAGATTTATGTTAACGGCCACTGGTCGAGTATTTTTATCTTCAGAACACTTGGTCGTAATTAGATATTATAATTGTTTAAAATCCATAACAACCTACCTTTATAGTGTGTTGGGAATGTTAACTTAATGGAATTCGCAGAAATATTTCACTCTTTTATGTAGGAATCTGTTTGTATCAGTAGGTAGGTAGATATGTGTCAATAGCGTTGCTGTAAAATTATGGTTATACCTAGCTAGATTCATACGAAATCGATCTAAAATATGACCTACTTACCAGATCTTGGGAATTTTTATTGGAATGCTATAAGCTCTAGAGCTAACATCAGATTTTGTGTTTTTTGTTGCAGATGATCTAATGGTCAACATGTCGGATAGTGACGCTGGAGCCATGCTGATGGCGGTATCCCAGCATCAGCACCAGCAACATAATGGAGGAGATGCTGACATGATGTCAGATGATATGGATTCGGATCCAGAGGAAGCCCCCACCATGCTAAACATGATCCAAGCGTATGGTGCTGGGGGAGAAACGAAACGGAACAAAAGAAAGAATTTCAAACCTAGGAACATAGAAACCAATCCCATGCTAGGCAAGAATATGAATGAAGAAGAACGAGAGAATGATTCGAGTGAACATTCACGTGATAGTTTTGATAATTCTGATTACGCTTTAGATCTCAGTAATAGTGATATGATCAAGAAAGGTGCTAAAAGACAAAGGACAGCATCCCCCGTAGAAAGAGATAGTCTAGCTATTTTTCATTGCTCTGAACTCTTTTTAGCTTATTACAAACTTTCTGGTGTACCTATGTAGTATGTACCCAATATGTTTGTTCTTGGACTTGAATCAGACTTGTCCTTTCATTTTAATGAAATGGTTTTAAGCAGTATTGTGGACAATAATCCCTCATTACTGGAAAAGTCTGGACTTAGGAACAGACTTCCATATGAAGGAACAAACTTGGCAGGCAGAAAATGTGATTGTATTTAAATTTTGCTGACGTCAGTTCTTTTCTTTCCTCTGTACACACTTGAGACTAAAATGAAGTGCTTATTGGAAGAAAAAAAATACCCACCAGTAAATTTGTTATATTTTAATTCAATAAGTATCTTGAAGTTTAATAAAAAAAAAAAAAAAAAAAGATTGCTTGAATCAAAACTCCCCATTATAATTCTCTATGTAAGGAGAAAAAACTTAGCAGCATGATTCGGGCGTTTTACCCCTAGAGCCGACTAAAAACTTAATGAATTCATATTCCACATTCAACCCCTTTCAATCCATGTTTAAACCATTTATACGACTTGTTCTATATTGTGAGGTCCTTACATATGAAAATTCAAAGCTCTAGATGCTGATAAAGAAATAAAACAGAAGTGTCAACGATTAAAATAAATAGTTGAAGCGGTCCAAGAAAATCTTTGAAGAAAAAACATAAAAGCGAGCGAGGAACAGCAGTTTTATTCTCATTTCAATCCACATTGATTGAAATTAATGATTTTATTCACCTCTTTGATTCAACCAGTCTAGAATTAAAACTGGTTTAACATTTCTTTTAATTTAAGATTAATAGGTGTTCGTAAATCATGTTTACATTTAAGTTCTTATGTTTCCAATAGCTAATAGGTTTAACATTTCTTTTAATTTAAGATTAATAGGTGTTCGTAAATCATGTTTACATTTAAGTTCTTATGTTTCCAATAGCTAATAGAAACTTATTACACTAGACCGGCTTACCATACTCATATTGACTATCCCTCACACTTTGAACTTTCTGCTTTACCATGAGA
>NW_007378422.1:90936-116764 GCF_000475195.1 Diaphorina citri | reverse complement strand
TCAACTTTTAAAAAATTCAAATTTCTCTCCAAGGATTCCATCGCAATGTGCTTTGTCTGAACATTGTTTACCCTCAGTGTGAGAAAATTTCCAAGTTTTGTACCTACCTACAGTCTAAAGAAAAAATAAAAAAACACAAAAAATTAAATACGAAATACCATCATATAGGGTAAGTGTACCATTTATTCGCCCACCTAAAAACGTACCATTTATTGGCCCATCTGTACCATACGCCACATAAGTCTGAACTGGACGAACTTTTTCAAGATCCAATTTCATCAAAAGAAAGGGCTTCAAGACTGCTAGCGAACCAGTGCTATTCAAAAACTGTAGTCATAAAAACAAAAATTAGAAAAATAAATGTGGGCAGGTGGGCCAATAAATGGTACGTTTTTTAGGTGGGCGAATAAATGGTACACTTACCCTACAGTGCATTCATAAAGTCCATATACAGTGCATTCATAAAGGTGGGGGGGGGCACCTTAATTTTTGAACCGATGAATTTAGAAAACTGAAATTTTGTATACAAGCCTATATTTATCTCTAGTTTCTTAAGGTGGATTTCCACCAACGCGACCTCTGTCGTGCGACAAAATCGCGCGACAATGTCGTGCGACGTGACCTGTTTTCACTTGCAACATTTGTCGCGCGACGTGACCTGTTAAAAATTAAAGCACTCCCCGACAAAATCGCGCGACGTTTGTCGCGCGACGTGACCTGTTTCCACTTGCAATTAAAAAATATTTTAATTTATTTTTTTTTAAAGCTGTGTATTCAACGTGATATAGGGTGATGAAAATTATAAAAAAAATTAAAATTTTATTAAAATTAAAGCACTCCCACTCATAATAAGGAACAAACTAAAATGAAGAGTCGCGCGACACGTTTCCACTGGCATTGCTACGCGACATTCCTTTGATCCGGACCGACTTTCATCGGATAGAAGTCGCATGGTCGCACGACTTTTTTTCGTGTCGCGCGACACGTTTCCACTATGCGATTTTTATCGCGCGACTCTGTCGCGCGGCAAAAATCGCGTTGGTGGAAATCCACCTTTATAGTATAGGCTATGTAAAAATTCAGAGACTTTTTCAGGGGGGGCCCAGGGGGGCCAACTTTAAAATCTTAAATAAGAACCCCCTGTTTGTGATACATTATCATATCAAAGGTCTTGGTACTTTGATACAAGTTTGAGCTCGATCCAACAAACAGGGCCGGAGTTATGGCCTATTCAATTTTTCATTTTTCCATGTTCTCCCGCCAATAGGGGGAAAAATGGAAAGTGAAAAAAGAGAATAAATAAAAACAAAAAACTATTTTCTTTTTTGCTCCTCTCTCTCTCTCATTTCTCGGCACTGTTGTTGAACTTTTTTTCATTTTTTCTCTTATTTTCCATTTTTTGCATCCCAAGTGTCTTCTATAGTTTTTAATTTAATTACCAGAACAAAAGTAGCACAGAATTCCAATAATGTTGCGCTTGTTTAGGTTCCAATGAGCATTGCATTTGTCTTGTTAAATTTAATACATAACAATATAGGAAGAAGGTACCTACTTTTTTTTCTTCTTCTTCTTCTTTTTTTTTTTCTTCTTTAGAATGCCTTTGAGAAAACATCTCACTCGCGTTTGGAATTCAAAAAGCAACTGCAGCGAGTTTCGAACTTTCTGAGTGCAGTTCAAAGATTGCCCTTGTTTCTAACAAAGCCAGCAAGAAAATTGGAAATCTAGAAAGCAAATTAGGGAAACAATTGTAAAAAAATGGGCCAAGACGTGACCGTGTTAGGAAGTGTTATGAGAAAAGTAAAAAGTTCACTTAGTATTCTTTGTATTTTACTATTTAATGAGGAGATTCTCGAGGTAGACATTGTTGTACCAATCCCAAAGCAGTGTATACCAAGCG
The DNA here is from genome assembly GCF_000475195.1 of Diaphorina citri. NCBI lineage: Eukaryota > Metazoa > Arthropoda > Insecta > Hemiptera > Psyllidae > Diaphorina > Diaphorina citri. The sequence continues at coordinate 114,867 of NW_007378422.1, read as the reverse complement.
TACCGAGCTTATTCTGTCCAAGGTTTACTAAAGACAACAATTTTGGTGAAACAAAGGATCGCAGAAGGGCCGAAGATCAACTCTCTAGTCTTATCTTGAGAGTAGAACATTGCAACAAATACTAGAACTTATCAATACAGACATAGGTAATGATGAGATTGTTGCCTTCAAATGACTCCCAAAATTCACACAAAACATACCAAATATTTACTGTAAAAGCTTTTTCTTTTTTAGATTTTCGACTTAAAACAATTTCTGTCATTCTTTGTGGGTCTCGAAGCTGGTCACCCAATTTCCCAAAAAGCATTCTTCTTCAAACAATTTGAACTCTTCAAGATTTTTTTTACAAAACATACCAAATATTTACTGTAAAAGCTTTTTCTTTTTTAGATTTTCGACTTAAAACAATTTCTGTCATTCTTTGTGGGTCTCGGAGCTGGTCACCCAATTTCCCAAAAAGCATTCTTCTTCAAACAATTTGAACTCTTCAAGATTTTTTCCCATTTCTTCAAAATCTCTTTTCCTTTTGATTCCAGGCCAAGGATGAAGATCTGGAGAAGGCATTAGAAGCTGCACTGGAAGCAGGCTATCGTCATATCGACACGGCCACCGTCTACGAGAACGAACATGTCATTGGCAAAGTTCTGGACAAGTGGCTGAAAGCCGGCAAAGTCAAACGAGAAGAACTGTTCATTGTCACCAAGGTAACAGCACTCTTAATTATTACTTCTAATATCCTCTAATTTATCTGATATCCAGAACAAAATATGATATCCACTAACGTTGGAAGTATCAGCATTATAATTAATACTAACGACTAAAGCAAAGTCTTGGGGGTCAGGGCATAGTCAGCCAATTTTAAGCTTGTGTCTACCTAATTGGTTGGTCTAAAAACCTTGGGATAAATCTAATCTAAGATCAAAGGGACAAAAATGGGAAGACCAAAGCTGAAGTGGACACTCTTCCAACTAAAACTGGAAAAAAGTAAAAGTATGCAGTAACTACATAGTTATTCATTACTTCTAATATCCTCTAATTTATCTGATATCCAGAACAAAATATGATATCCACTAACGTTGGAAGTATCAGCATTATAATTAATATTAACGACTAAAGCAAAGTCTTGGGGGTCAGGGCATAGTCAGCCAATTTTAAGCTTGTGTCTACCTTGGGATAAATCTAATCTAAGATCAAAGGGGAAAAAATGGGAAGACCAAAGCTGAAGTGGATACTCTTCCAACTAAAACTGGAAAAAAGTAAAAGTATGCAGTAACTACAAGTTGAGAAACTGGGACACCATCATTGTTCCTTTTTTTTTCCAGCTGCCTCCCTCGGGCAACAGACCCTCAAACGTAGAATCAAGGGCATAGTCAGCCAATTTTAAGCTTGTGTCTACCTAATTGGTTGGTCTAAAAACCTTGGGATAAATCTAATCTAAGATCAAAGGGAAAAAAAATTGGAAGACCAAAGCTGAAGTGGACACTCTTCCAACTAAAACTGAAAAAAAAAAAGCAAAAGTATGCAGTAACTACATAGTTATTCAAGTTCAGAAACTGGGACACCATCATTGTTCATTTTCTTTCCAGCTGCCTCCCTCGGGCAACAGACCCTCGAACGTGGAATCCTTCATCAAACAGTCCCTCGAGAAGCTCAAGCTGGACTACTTGGACCTTTATTTGGTGCACACACCCTTCAGTTTCGTTGAGGGCGATGACTTACACCCCAGAGACGAGAACGGGACGTTCAAATTCGACCACTCTACGGATCATGTGGCTGTTTGGAAGGTGGGTTTGTATTTTGAAAGATTAAGGAGCGCGGAGAACCATGAAGTGGTATTACTTTACTTTCCTGGCTGGAGGTACTTTACTAAACAGGGAGGATACCAGGCTGAAATTCCCCTTGCTAACGAAATAGCCATGGTTGAGTGCCCCAAAGGAATTACCCTAGCTAGAGCTGATTGAGAGGCTGACGAAAAACTCCGACCTCTTTTGAACACGCGATAAGGCGAAGAAAAAGTTTACTTTCCACATCTTGAATCTTGACCCCACCCTCTGAACAGATGCCAAATGTTGAAGTAAATCTTGAAAGTTGATGGATAAATCAAATCACTTTTCTAGAAATAAATGATGGATGTATTAGTACCCAGTTGATAGTGATGGGCGTGATACCTTTTACGAGTTCGTAGCATTAGATCAGTTGCGCTTACTTGAGTGATGTTTCAAAGTCATAGAGCAGGAAAAATGAGGACCACCGGAATTTTTCTTTTTCTTCTACGACTTCTAGATCCCGAGGTAAATTCATTTAAAAAGTACCGGTAAATCATACATAGGAATCGAACATTTATTTATAATTTTTACCCATTTGCAACTGCTCCATTGTGGCAGGGACTGACTCCACTTGAGGTTTGATCAAAGAGAGTTCCTAGCACTTCCTACCCAGGTACCCAGCGGCGATACAGCTCGATAGCTCGTTGAATGCACCATAGCACCATTTTCCCATGGACACTAAAGTTAAGGAACGTTGCACGTCGCTGGTATCCAGATAGGTGACCATCTGTGGGTAATGTTTAGCCTTGGTCGTTTCCAGAAGTTCTAGACTTGCCCTTGAACTTACCACCTTTGTTGTTTGTTGCTAATAGCAACATGGTTTATGATATTTAGAGAGGAAGAACTCTATCATTGATTTATTGTCATGCAAAATGGTTCTCAATATGCCCTTTGTTCGGAATGACTCAATCTGGATATTCGGTCATTCTAGATTTCACTCCTTACTGGACACTCCACGATGACAATCCTTGCATTCCTTGCCCCTGAGAAGATCAGCTGATCTGGAATAGAATATACCCTGCTTATACTGCCAGAATGAGACTGAAATTAAAGTCCTTGTAGTCGGACACTCCACGATGACAATCCTTGCATTCCTTGCCCCTGAGAAGATCAGCTGAACTGGAATAGAATATACCCTGCTTATACTGCCAGTATGAGACTGAAAAGTTCCTGTAGTATTTACTCCGAGAATAAAACTAACCCTCTCAATTTCTCTTTCCCAGCATCGCAATCCCAAAGTTGATGGAGAACCCCACCGTAGTCAAGATTGCTGAGAAACACTCAAAGACCCCTGCACAAGTGTTACTCAAGTTCCTCGTCCAGAAAGGCGTAGCCGTCATTCCGAAAAGTACCAACCCGGACAGGCTCAAGAAAAACATTGAGGTAAGACTTCCGTCTGACAAGACGGACAAAGTCCCCCCCGGGCGAACCCTCCTGTCCAGGTCACTGTTTGCTTCTGGACTGAAGGATTTAAGTATGTAATAGTCTATTTTTATTTTATTGATTCTTCCCGACAAAGGCAAACAGAATGCTCTTCTATCTATTCTGAAATGTTAAGGTGTGTCGACCGGCCATCGATCGATGTCGACTGAGTCGTCCACACTGCCGAGGCTGATAGATTCACCTCGGTCGTCTATGTTTGGACACAACTTTATAGAGCGAAATACATGAGATTTGCGGGGAATGTTTGAGTGAATTTTCCAAAGGCAAGCAGAATGCTCTTCTATCTATTCTGAAATGTTAAGGTGTGTCGACCGGCCATCGATCGATGTCGACTGAGTCGTCCACAATGCCGAGGCATCAACATAGATTCACCTCGGTCGTCTATGTTTGAACACAACTTTATAGAGTGAAATACATAAGATTTGCGGGAAGTGTTTGAGTGAGTTTTTATTGTCTATGCAACGAACGTAGGTAACAATCTCCTATCTCTGTGCAACTTATTGGAAAAAATAATGTGGGCACCGCGCCAATCCCAACCTAACGAAGATAATATAGGTACAGATAGATACAATATAGGTACAACACAAGATGCCAAGTACCCTATTGTAAAGGTGTAGAGGAAATCTTGAAAAAAAATCCCCTTAAGAGGACTCTGAGAAAAGAAACTCCTCTCTCTCTCTCTCTCTCTCTCTCTCTCATCCCTCTCTCTCTCCTCTCTCTCTCTCTCTCCTCATTGTCTCTCTCCTTCTTCTCTCGACTGAGTCGTCCACAATGCCGAGGCATCAACATAGATTCACCTCGGTCGTCTATGTTTGAACACAACTTTATAGAGTGAAATACACAAGATTTGCGGGGAATGTTTGAGTGAATTTTCACCTTTTTTAGGTGCTTTAACAAATTTAATTTTTGATTTTTCAGATTTTCGATTTCCAACTCACCGACGAGGATATGTCAGAACTGGAGGCCCTCGACCAAGGAGCTAAAGGAAAGATTCTGGACTTCAGTTTCATGAAGGGGTAAGAGAAAATCTCTACAATTTGATTCTTCCGATTCTTCAATCTTTTTAGATTTGGTAGTCTTGACTTCCTGCACATGGTGCTGTCTGCGGTTATGTCTCACCCATGAATAGTATAGCTAAATTGGGGTACCAGAGCAGGTTTTGCTCTACAAGAACGAGAGTTTTGATGGAACCCACTGGCAGCGCCTACAGTCTACAAATCTACATAAATATGTACAACTTTAAACTCTGGTCGATGGTTGATGCTACTATGGGAGTATTGCTAAGTTCTATATAATGTATAATCCCATACCTACCTACATTCAGTTTTCAGTAGTGTTCTTTCAGTTCCAAGGTCCCTACTCCTCCTATAGACATCCGTAGATTCCATAGATAATTCCAGATATTATATTCTTGGTACTTGGTAGGGCATATCAGCTTCCAACATCAGTTGCGTCTCTTCGACTCTTCGTACGCACACCTGCGGATTCTATCAGCATTGCCTTAAACACCTTCACCTGTGAAACTCCAAGGTTCTCGAGAGTGTGGTTTGTTTACTTCCTCGCCTTCAGTATAGAATGATAACAGTACTATTCCATTACCAGTATCAGTCATTCTAGTCAACTAGTCATTCAGTCGTGTTTGAGACAGCGTCAGAGTAGGATGCAGTTGTGATTCAAGTTCAAGGTTTTATGTTTAGAATAATTGGAAAAAGCCGGCAGATTTCTGTGTTGCTTCCTGGTTGTGTAACGAACCGTGAGTTGATTATTTGTTTTTATTTCTTACGATAAACTACCATATTTATATTCACATTCTTACGATTACTTATCTTCGTATTGCTTTTCTTACTGATGTTTTATCGCTTTATCCTACCGTTGTAAATTGTTTATGTCTACATTGTCTACTCGTATATTCGTATACCTAAAGTATATCTACCTAAATAATCGAAAGTAGTGCTTTATTAAGTTTAGACTGTCAGCTTATACCTACCTATTAGATTTTAGAACATTAAGTACCTATACCGTTTGTCTTGGCGATAATATTTACGAGTAAATAGCATTTTCCCGCATTTTTCGAACAGGTATATCAGGCATTCAATAATTTCATAAACGTAGGTAATTTATCTAGGAAGTTTAAGCTAGGAAGGAAGTTTAGGTTTAAGCTGTTAGCAGAAGTCACATGAATTGGAAAATCCTCCAATATTCTAAAGAAACTCAACTGATGGAAATTCTCAAGGTCTATAATTCACAGTACAACCATAATATCACCAAAAAATCAAAAACAACTAATTCTAATGGCTTATACCTAACGTATAATATTATCTAGTAGCGCTGTCAAACTTTCTTGACTTGGCGGGGCCGAGCGCTACCCCGCTCCTTAATTCGTACCTCAGCCAGCAATAGCACGGTAAATTTCAACGAACAAATTTTCCGCAGTTTTTCCGGTAGACAGTTCATGGTATTATGGTCTGTTCTGCCGCAGCCAGAACATGTGTAGACACCTTCACTTCTTCATGTTCATCAAATCATTGTTATTCTACATGTCTAGAAGATCTATAACAACAGCATTAAAGCATCCTGCTGTTGCTACGTCATTAAACACAAAGAACTATTCCGGAATTTGAAGAATATTCTAATCACAGCGAGCAGTGCGAGCACGCAATTGAATTCAGAGCGACTATACTTTAATATACCAACGGTAAATACTAATATACCTACCAGAGTAGGTATGTACATACGTAGATATAAGAAAATACCTGTTGTATAGGTTAAAATTTTTGCTTTTTCTGATTATTTTGTGAAAAGCTGAAAAATCACCAGAGAGTTTCAAATTCCAAACTCCTTTCTTTCGGTCACAGAATAGCTACTTGCATACGGTCTTCAGGCGATTTTAATTCGAGTTCTTTTCCTGAAACCTTGATGAAACTCGTGCTTTGTTTCCCTTTTGATGATGGTATAATGTGTTGTAGGTACCTAGGTATTGTTTGCACGTTTCTGAAGATAATGGGTACGTTTGTTCTTACATATCCATGGGCCATTTACCAGGATAATATCTCAGATGAGTCAGATGGTATTTCCAGCTTCATCAATAACATACCTCTGTTTTCCATTTGGCTCTATTATCTGCTTCTGTGCACGAGGTCCATTGGATTGAAGCGATTGCTAGCTGTCTGACTATCTATTAAACTGTGTCCACACACAGTCGAGGGTCCTCGATCTCTGTTATCCTGTTTCAGTCATCGATCGACAGCCGTCAAATATGTGTGGACACAGCTTTAGGGTACTTCTTTGTATTTTACTATTTAATGAGGAGATTCTCGAGGTAGACATTGTTGTACCAATCCCAAAGCAGTGTATACCAAGCGTACCGAGACAGCTTATTCTGTCCAAGGTCAACTAAAGATAACAATTTTGGTGGTTTTATAATGATAGGGAAACTCTATAAAATACTGTCCGTGTAAACTAAATTCTTAGTAAGATTTCAGGTCGTACATCGTGGTGAGTGCCCAGTTTTATAATGATAGGGAAACTCTATAAAATACTGTCCGTGTAAACTAAATTCTTAGTAAGATTTCAGGTCGTACATCGTGGTGAGTGTCCAATATTATCAATAATGGCCTGCAGAAGTTACATGCCATGTCCCTGTCATACAGACGTTCCTGTGATGGCATTTGATGTGAATTGTGATACCGAGAACGAGTTGGATGACCCTTCTGAAATATTCAATCTCATAGACCAGTACCATGAACTTTACAAGCAAGTCCTTGAAGAAAAGAGTAAAGATTGTGTGGCATCAAGTATACATCTGGAAGACACTAACTTACCTGACAATACTAACGAAAATAAAAGTACTGCTGAAATAGAGATATTCATAGATCCCACAACTGTGATTACTGAACCCACCGCACAAGCTGTTCATCTAGATATCGAAAACAATACACAAAAAGTGCCTGAGAAAATAGAAGACAAGCGTCCAGAGAAACGAGTACAATTTGCAAGTGATCCTGATGACGATATAGTTGAAGTTAAAAGCCAGCCAAATCAACATGAAACATCAGAGACTAAACCAGAATCTGATGATAATTTTATTTGTGAAGATCAGTTAATCTCGGTCCTCAATAAAATAAAAGATAAGCGAGAAACAAAGGATCGCAGAAGGGCCGAAGATCAACTCTCTAGTCTTGATTTTATCTTGAGAGTAGAACATTGCAACAAATACTAGAACTCATCAATACAGACATAGGTAATGATAAGATTGTTGCCTTCAAATGACTCCCAAAATTCACACAAAACATGCCAAATATTTACTGTAAAAGCTTTTTCTTTTTTAGATTTTTGACTTAAAACAATTTCTGTCATTCTTTGTGGGTCTCGAAGCTAAGCCAGCCAAATCAACATGAAACATCAGAGACTAAACCAGAATCTGATGATAATTTCATTTGTGAAGATCAGTTAATCTCGGTCCTCGATAAAATAAAAGATAAGCGCGTACGATTGAAAGAGAAATTTCAAAAGAAAGTTGATAAACAAATCATTCTTAGATCGAAAATTGATTTTCTAAAGGAAAAATTTGGTAGATTTGATCAAATAATGGACTACCATCATCAATTACTAGCGGCAAAGAATGACGAATGTAGTCTTCTGTGTACAAACATACAAGATCTATAAGCCAGCCAAATCAACATGAAACATCAGAGACTAAACCAGAATCTGATGATAATTTCATTTGTGAAGATCAGTTAATCTCGGTCCTCAATAAAATAAAAGATAAGCGCGTACGATTGAAAGAGAAATTTCAAAAGAAAGTTGACAAACAAATCATTCTTAGATCGAAAATTGATTTTCTAAAGGAAAAATTTGGTAGATTCGATCAAATAATGGACTACCATCATCAATTACTAGCGGCAAAGAATGACGAATGTAGTCTTCTGTGTACAAACATACAAGATCTATTGGAAAGCATTAAGGAAAAACAAAATCAATATAAAAAATCACATCGAAATTTTCATTCACACATGAGGAAGCTGCATCCGAAAGAAAGACAATTGAGAGAGACAGAATATAACATACTCCATGTGAGAACTTTGGAATGGAAAAAAGAAATTACTGGCAAGATCTATTGGAAAGCATTAAGGAAAAACAAAATCAATATAAAAAATCACATCGAAATTTTCATTCACACATGAGGAAGCTGCATCCAAGATCTATTGGAAAGCATTAAGGAAAAACAAAATCAATATAAAAAATCACATCGAAATTTTCATTCACACATGAGGAAGCTGCATCAGAAAGAAAGACAATTGAGAGAGACAGAATATAACATACTCCATGTGAGAAGTTTGGAATGGAAAAAAGAAATTACTGAGCGAAACATTGAACTGATTGAGAGTGCCATTGAAAAGCTAGAACTTTCAACGCAAAAAAGGAAACGCCTCCTAAATCCCTTGCCAACCAGAAGGATGTCAAAAAATAAATGAATTAAAAAAATATTGTTTTGTAGCTACCTAAGTAATTGTTATTAAAGCTAGAACTTTCAACGCAAAAAAGGAAACGCCTCCTAAATCCCTTGCCAACCAGAAGGATGTCAAAAAATAAATGAATTAAAAAATATTGTTTTGTAGCTACCTAAGTAATTGTTATTAATTTTTAGTCCCTCTTCCTTTATTATTACAATAGTAATAAAAAGGTATAAGGGACGGACTATTGTATTCGCTTCGGTGTCGTCTGTCTGTCAGTCTGTCCCCATAGAAGGACTTATCCAAACCTAGTTGACCTATATATCAAATTATAGGTCTTTTTACCAGGATCACGAAAATGGTGGTTCAAATTTTGTACAGAGAACCATAAAGCCAAGAAACCTCGACCACTCTACGGATCATGTGGCTGTTTGGAAGGTGGGTTTGTATTTTGAAAGATTAAGGAGCGCGGAGAACCATGAAGTGGTATTTCTTTACTTTCCTGGCTGGAGGTACTTTAAACAGGGAGGATACCAGGCTGAAATTACCCTTGCTAACGAAATAGCCATGGTTGAGTGCGAAGGGCATCCACTCGTCATTTTTTTGTAGCCAAAACCAAATGTCAGCCCAAAGGAATCACCCTAGCTAGAGCTGATTGAGAGACTGACGAAAAACTCCGTCCTCTTTTGAACACGCGATAAGGCGAAGAAAAAGTTTTTCCACATCTTGAATGTTCAAAGCTAAAGAATCGGACTTGACACGGTGGGTGGCGGAAGAAAAAAATCACGCTTAACAAAAATTTATCCATTTCAGGAATTGGAAAAGCAAGTGGACAACGGCCGAACAAAGGCCATCGGTCTGTCCAACTTCAACCCCAAGCAGATATCACGCATTCTGAAAGCCGCTCGCATTCCGCCCGCCAATCTGCAAGTGGAGATGCATGTGTACCATCAGCAGAAAGAACTGGTGGCCTTCTGCAAGGAGAATAACATCACGATGGTGGCCTACTCACCACTGGGCACTCAGGGGACTTCGAAGTTACTCGGGTAAGTTTGGTTTGAAAATATGGGCAGATAAATAGGTATATGGACACATCAGGTGGTGCCACTTACCCTCAGGAGTACAAATAAAAGAACAAGTTGAAATCCCAATAAAAAAGCAAAGTACATAGTATAAAGTAGGTACACGGAAAAAATCTTCATAAGATATAAGAGACTCACAAGAGTCTAGGGGCATTCAAGACCTCCCTAGTGAAATATCTCAAAGGCTCACAGTGAAAGAAGGAAATTTAGTGGTTGGATGGAAAAGCTCCTACAGGAAAACCCTGCAACTCAAAAGAAAGCCATAAATTTGCGGTCTGAACGAACAATAAATTAAATAGATTGGACACTTATGTTGCTGATGACCTTGGTGGTTTTGGTTCACGATCTAAGAGTACAAGGATTTATACACCGAATGGTGAGATCAGCCACTCACGCGGATATGGCTCCAAGAATAATCTTTAGATAAGATTTAGATATGTATGTACCTAGGTATGTAACTATGTATGCTCCGATTCCAATTCGAAGTGCTAGATTATGTAGAATTGTAGATAGTCTAAATTTCTAGAATGACTAGACAATTTAAATAAGTGTACTCGGATATACTCGGATTTCAAGCAGGTACCCTTACTATCGGATTTCAAGTAGGTACCCCTCGGATTTCAAGTAGGTACCCCTGAAATTTAGACTTGAACTTTCTAATCAATATCCTTTATTCTTTCCACCTCGTTGGGCAGTGAAATTTCCAGACTCCATACTCTCCATAGAGTTCATAGTTGGAGCAGTTTGGCCCAAAACGGTCCAATTTCCTTCAAAGTCGGATTTAGATATGTATGTACCTAGGTATGTAACTATGTATGCTCCGATTCCAATTCGAAGTGCTAGATTATGTAGAATTGTAGATAGTCAGGATAGTCTAAATTCTAGAATGACTAGATAATCTAGATTTCTACATAAGTGAATAAGTGTACTCGGATTTCAAGTAAGTACCCCTGAAATTTGAACTTGAACTTTCTAAGCAATACTTTATTCTTTCCACCTCGTTGGGCAGTGAAATTTCCAGACTCCATAGAGCTCATAGTTTGGTCCAAAACGGTCCAATTTCCTTCAAAGTCGTAAGAAAGCCTAAAAAGTTCTACGAATAACCGCTTTTCTACTTTGAAAATGTAATAAGTAAAGCCATCTATTGGGAAGTTCACAAACTAAAGTTCTACGAATAACCGCTTTTCTACTTCGAAAAATGTAACAGGTATCGCCATCTATTGGGAAGTTCACAAACTGTCTCAAACCGTTATCTCACAACATCATAACAGCCTTTCTAAAAGCTGTTGATGAGTAGGTACTTACCTACTCTTAACTATGTCGTATTCCTACTTTATAACTTACTTTTTACTTTCTATTACTAATTCTTCTTTTGTTTTCAAATGAGCGTATTGTTCTTATCCTACTTTAAAGTTTTCAATGTACCCACCTACCTACGTACTTAATGCGGGCCCTACATTATTATATACGATTTTCGTTCTTTGATTTATGTACCTTCCTACGAGCTACATACGTCTAGAACTTCTGCTTTTGGATTAAATAGGTTAGGTATAACTGTATAACAATTTTATTAAACTTATAACAATTGAACTTACCGTTGCAAATTCGTACTCAATCTCGTATTAAGTACTCTTTTTCTTTCCTATAGGTAGTATCTCTCTCTCTCTCTCTCTCTCTCTCTTCTTCTCTCTCTCTCCTCCTCCTCTCTCTCTCTTCTTTCTTTCTCTGAAGAAGTTTAATTAGAGGGAACTGTGACAGAGGTTTTATCGTCCCGAAATCGAAGAGAAAAGGAGGACTGGATAGAAGAAAGCCAACCGTTCCAAGAGCGAACCTTATCTGGTTGAGATAAAGTTTCCCCGCGGGCGGGAATCATACCCGCGACCTTGCGCTTACAATTCAAACGCAGAGACGCACTATTAAGCTAAATAGGCTGTCACATTTCTTATTATTAGGTATTTAGGACTGACACTATATTCCTAGAGTTAACCTTTGTAGTAATAATCTACAAGTTCTTCCCACGCAGTGCAGGGAGGACGAATTTCCATTAGATACGTACGTACGTAAAAAAAAAGTGGGATAAAAATTTACTAGCTTATGAAAATGGTTAAGTTGAAGGGTGGTCTGTGAACTATTTTTATCGCATAATATAAAATAGAACTCTATTTTACCTGTACCTATGTACGTTGAGTTTTTGTGTGGGCAGAGGGGACCTAAAGAGAGACACATGTTGTCCAAGACCTTTATAAATAAATATGGAATAAACTGTAGGTGTGTTTAGCATTGAAATATGTACACGACATCATTAATCTAATTGATAACACTAATCCACCACCCACACCACGGGCGGACAACTGATCAAAAAATCTGGTGTGAACATCACACGACTTTCTATTACATTTGCAGAATACGTAGGTATTCGAACCCGCAACTTCTCAACTGTAAGTCGGACAGTTCTAAAAGTTTCACCATTCGATTCGGCGTGAAAAATCACATGGGATCAACTATTCACATGCTTACTTGTTAATGGTTCACAAATAAAAGGGAAATTTGTTGACACCGGGGAGTATCGAACCCGCAACTTCTCAACCGTAAGTCAGACAGTACTAAAAGTAGCACCATTCGATTCGGCGTGAAAAATCACATTGATTAGAATATTCACATCCGAATGACCAAATGTTTTCGATGTCTCTTACCGTTTATACGAAATAAGGGTTAAGCAAAAATGACTTTGGTTAATATCAGGATGGGTGACAATCCGATTACACCATAATAACATCATTATGTAAGTTTTAGTAAGTTTGGGTCATTCCCGAGTTAAAAATGCCATAGTAACATCATTACCTTCCAAAGTAGTCGTCCTATGGCTTCATTGGTCAAAGTTCAGACTCAAGAAAGACTCTTCGCTCTTCTTAGAAATGTCCGGAAACAGTTAGTTACTTTGGCACATCCACTAAATATTGAAAGAGAGAATATACTTTTCTAAGACAATCTAATATGCAAATTTAATCTTCTTATCGTAGCTAAACAATGAACTCATACTGTGGAGTGTCTTCCACATGTATTCTGCATCTAAAGCAGTGTTTCTTAATTGGTGTTCCGCGGAACCTAGGGGTTCCGCGAGCTGACGGCAAGGGTTCCGCGATATATTTTGGAAAAATCATACACTAGAATCACTAGATCAAATCATACACATTTAGATAAAATGCAGTTTCAAACGGTATTTCTGAATGCAAAAAAGCATGCAGAAATTACCACTCTTCCCATAGTAATAAATAAAAATAAAATGTTGTTATAAAAAAACTTGTTTTATTACTACTATTTATGTTTTTTCCCGGTGAAAATTTTAGTTCTTTTTTTACAAGGCAAAAACTATAGAAAAGGAAAGTCGACTCTCTATCTCTCTCTCCCTCTTTCTCTCTCTCTCCAACTTATAATGTTTTTCTATTTTACTACTTTGCGCCTTTTTTTACGATGTCTATTTTTTACGACCTTTATTTACGGACTTTCTGACTTCTTGTATGTTTTCAAGGGAAGTGGCTGCCAATTTGCCAATTTTACGATTTATGTTCTAGACATAGTGAAGACATGTTGAAAATAGGAGAATCGAAAAGAGAAGGAGAAGTTAAAGAAAAGAGAGAGGGGGAGAGGCAAAAAGTAGGGGGAGAGTGGGAAGGAAAAGAGGAAGAGAGGAGAAAGAAAAGTTTGAAGAGAAAAGGAAAAAGAAGAGAAGAGAACAAAATGTTGTGATAGTACCTACATTGTAACGTTAATCATAGAATGAGAAGGGAAGGCAAAAGAAAATGAGAAGGGAAGGCAAAAGATAAAAGAAGTGAAGAAAAGAAGGAAAAGAGAGAACAAGTAGGTAGAAGAAAACAGAAAGAGAAGAGAAAAAAAAAAGAATGTAAAGAAGAGTAATTAGAAGAGAAGAAGAGAGATCAGTAGAAAAGATAAAGAGTGGGAAGGAAAAGAGGAAGAGAGGAGAAAGAAAAGTGGAAGAGAAAAGAAAAAAGCAGAGACGAGAACAAAATGTTGTCTATTACTACTATTTATGTTTTTTCCCGGTGAAAATTTTAGTTCTTTTTTTACAAGGCAAAAACTATAGAAAAGGAAAGTCGACTCTCTCTCTCTCTCTTTCTCTCTCTCTCCAACTTTTAATGTTTTTCTATTTTACTACTTTGCGCCTTTTTTTTACGATGTCTATTTTTTACGACCTTTATTTACGGACTTTCTGACTTCTTGTATGTTTTCAAGGGAAGTGGCCGCCAATTTGCCAATTTTATGATTTATATTCTAGACATACCTAGTGAAGACATGTTGAAAATAGGAAAAATCGAAAAGAGAATGAGAAGTTAAAGAAAAGAGAGAGGGGGAGGGCGAGGCAAAAAGTACAAAATGAGAAGGGAAGGCAAAAGATAAAATAAGTGAAGAAAAGGAGGAAAAGAGAGAACAAGTAGGTAGAAGAAAACAGAAAGAGAAGAGAAAAAAAAAGAATGTAAAGAAGAGTAATTAGAGGAGAAGAAGAGAGATCAGGAGAAAAGTAGAAAAGATAAAGAGTGGGAAGGGAAAGAATAGAATATACGTTTTATTTGCACATAAGATACATGGAAATACATTGTACAATGGTCAATTTCTAATCTAAATCATATAAAATTCAAAAAGAGAGGAGAAAGAAAAGTGGAAAAGAAAAAAAAGAAGAGAAGAGAACAAAATGTTGCAGTACCTTCCTCGCGCTCTGTTTCACTTTACAGCTAGGTACCTCCCTACCTAGTACCTCTATCTCTGCTTTCTACCCTCTTATACCTTACCTACATACTTTCTGTTTAGATACCTACTGCTTTTTACTTCTTTACCTACACAGTTACCTGTGTTTAGATACTACAGTCTTGCTTGATAAACCTTGAGTTTTCCCATAATCTCCTAGGCTCATTTTATTCTGTTTTATTGACAGCAAGGTGCATTTTTCTTCAGAGCTCTTTTACTAGTCATTGTGTTTGTTTACTAGTGTGAAGTTTTTATTTACTAGTCACGCATTTAGTAGTTCCTACTTGTTCTTCAGTAGGTGGTATTGGTATACATAGGTTCCTATCTAATTTTGAAACAAAATGCTACTTTTGGCATATTATAGGTACCTCTTTCTAATACGTATTATAGTAATTTTTAGATACATAGGTAACGTACCTAATTTTTAATTTAACATAGTTATTATGTTATTAAACTGTTTCATTGACCTAATTAATTCAAGTGCTTTACAATACGATGGACTTTGTGAATTTGTACCAGCTTTACCAGCAATGTAGTGCCTCCTGAGAGAATATCATAATGGTAAGTACCTATCTACATAATAATCTAAAATAAATGTTTCAATCCAAATCTAAATCTATTAGTTCTTGATCAAAGTGGCTAAGGGGTGGTTTTGAATGTTTTGATGTAAATGTAAAAAAAATCTACACTCAACCTAAGTCGATTGACAATATTGACATTGACTTTAAAATGTAGGTAAGACACACAGTGTTGCCAAAATTCTCAAAAAATGCTAAATCAAGATATTTGTCTGAAACAAAAGCAGAGATATCACAACAACAAGTGCTATCTACAAACATGTGACTATGCATTACCCCAGTATTATCCACTTCTTCATTTTGTGGTTATCTGTTTCGGATGTCTGCGATCATAGCGTCAAATTGATCGTTGTGATGCGAGATAATTCGTTGGAGGATTTGCCAAATCAGGTTCTGCAACAAAGATCTTCTTCGTCCCGGACCTCACTTGCCATATGCCGCAAGGGAAAATCCTTTGAATGATGAACTGAATTAGAAGATTATAACGTATTTTACTGTTCTTCATTCCTCATTATGTGTCCGGGATATGCTATCAACCATATACCAATTGAATTGCTGAATGAATCATGCAGTTTTCTGATAACGCTGCGAACCATATTGTGTCGGTTGATATGACATATCGGGAGTTCAGCATTAACTGATAACTGATAGGAGAATAAATACTTGGTCTTTATCCATAATTCTAACTCCGCAGTGGAAACCTAACTGGAACCAAGCACAAAAATCCTGGGAGTTCTCTTAGGGTGTGTCCACACATAGTCGATCGACATCGACTGAACCGTCCTAACTGCCTTGACAACATAGACCCACTTCGTCGATTGACAGCAATCGACGGCCGGTCGACTATGTTTTGACAGACCTTTAGATCTTACAAGAATTCATCATTAAATACTGTAGACTGGTTATATTAACATCCCGCCTTCCAGCTCTTTTGTGTTTGAGGCTCTCATCAGCAGAGTAGTCCTTACCCAACACCTGGTATAAACTGAACACTGATGGAATACAACCCAAAGATTCGTCCAATTTTTCTTCCTCAATAAAAGATATCCTCTCATGGGTAATTCCTACATTACATAAACCTCGTCTCCCGCTACAAAAACTGCGAAATCAAGGCAAAGAGGATTTCAATCTCACACCCAAAGAGGATTCAACTTTGTGGCTTAGTCATAAATAACACTCCCACACAACCCCCCCAGGCCCTTTCACGCAGGCTAATTTGATTTTCCCTCTCACGCTCATTTAAATTCGACATTAATTAAACAGCTAGGGGGCTCATCAGCTGAAAGGTCTGAAAGCATGCTTTCAACTTTTTGACAAAGTTACGCCGAAAATGTCAAATTTGATGTCACCCCACTATCCATCTTCCGTCTACGCAACCTCTTTGTCTATGTATGCTTTCAACTTTTTGACAAAGTTACGCCGAAAATGTCAAATTTGATGTCACCCCACTATCCATCTTCCGTCTACGCAACCTCTTTGTCCATGTATCCTCTTTGTCTATGTAACATGAATGAATGAGATCAGTATTTGATAGAGAGGGGAATGGAAATCTTTTGATCTTCAAGAATAGAGAGACAACCAATCTTGACAACATCAATCCATCCAGGTGATTCTGATGACTTCCGAACTTTAGTCCATCTCAAGGTTTGGGCCAAGTTTACCACACGAAGCCAAGTTAGAGACATTTTGACGAGCTACACATTTCTATCAATACTTATTTCAATATCCATCTGGATACGAAATATACAGCTGGGAATTATTTATAAGCAGTACCTATCGGTCAGTTTAGGTCATTGTTAAAGTCGATTGCTTTGTAAAATCTTCGCCTGCCCTGCGCTGCTTTCCAGCATTATGTTTCCAAATCTTCTTAGAAGTTCTTTATTTCCACTTAATGTTTTTCCTCTTTGTCTCGACGCCTAGCCTCCGCTCTATTTCCTAATTACATTTTTGTAGAATGCCCTTTGAAACTTTTTATAAATGCCAGGACCCGATGTGCAAAGGTCGTCGCGATATTCCCCGTTTTTGTAATGGGATTTGATATTTTTCGGGGAGTGAAAAACTCATTCCGAAACAAATTCGGAAAAGCTCATGCTTTGCTTGAGCCTTTTCGAAGACACTGAAACTGAATTTTATTCAAGTAGCCATGTAGTGTAGGTACCTATACTTAATATTCCTTCAATGTCCTTTACCTGGACATATGTATAATATTACTTTTTGACATATAAATTTCAGTTGGTATTTCTCCAAGTTTAATTTTCAAAATCTAGGGTAGGTCTACATCTCAGTTCAAAACTTTTTTGAAAACATGCATATTTTCTCTTCCATTGTTCATTGTTTTCCTCTTTGTCTCGACGCCTAGCCTCCGCTCTATTTCCTAATTACATTTTTGTAGAATGCCCTTTGAAACTTTTTATAAATGCCAGGGCCCAATGTGCAAGGTCGTCGCGATATTCCCCGTTTTTGTAATGGGATTTGATATTTTTCGCGGGGTGAAAAACTCATTCCGAAATAAATTCGGAAAAGCTCATGCTTTGCTTGAGCCTTTTCGAAGACACTGAAACTGAATTTTATTCAAGTAGGTACATTGCTTTGTAAAATCTTCGCCTGCCCTGCGCTGCTTTCCAGCATTATGTTTCCAAATCTTCT
This sequence comes from Diaphorina citri, assembly GCF_000475195.1. Taxonomy (NCBI): domain Eukaryota; kingdom Metazoa; phylum Arthropoda; class Insecta; order Hemiptera; family Psyllidae; genus Diaphorina; species Diaphorina citri. The sequence continues at coordinate 97,078 of NW_007378422.1, read as the reverse complement.
TAGAAGTTCTGTCTTTCCTCTTGATTTTTTCTAAATATATGTACCTTCTCGGCACCTTTCAAAAGTTTTCAGCTTATTTCTTTTATTCCTCTCTTTCTTTCCTTTCTTTCTACATTTCGTTACTTGTCTCTTTTTTTATCATCTTTTTTTCTGGCGATATTTAAATTCTCAATGGAAATTTTTAACAGTTGCTCGTATATCTACAAGTTTTATCTTGATGCATGTAACAGGTAACAACCGAAACAGAAAATCTATTGAACCTGAACCACAGGGTTACACATTCTAGGGTTTCGGTATCATTGTGGAAGAGGGGGAAAAACCGGGGCGAAACAGGTACTGCAGCATTATCTAAAAGCCTTCACTCAATGTTATTGTTTCGAAGTATGCTAATATTCTGTTCTTTTTATTATTGTTGCTACCATTATTTTATTCTTATTTTTTCTTGATACCGCAAATAATGCAAATATTTATTTGATGAGTTCACACATCTAGAAAGAGAGTGGGAAAAACACTCCAGATAACGGATAAAACAAATACGAACACACAATAATGCGGGAGAAGTATCTAAACGGTTTGTTTAGAAAAGATGATGGAGCGGCGATGGCGTAGACACAAACAATCTGAATCCAAACAGGTGCAGCGGAGAGTGAAGAATAGCAAACGAGAGAATACAAATAAATAATCAGCCCTCCACTCACCTCAGCAACTTGGTGTGACCTCGAATAAAAAGGCGAAGAAGGAGGAGGAGAAGGAAGAAGGAGAAGAAGAAGAAGAAGAAGAAGAAGAAGAAGAAGAAATGATAATTGAGAACATCACCGGCTTTCTAGAGGTACCACACTTGAGGGGAAAAATAATACAAATGGAGGAACCAGGAGAAATCATACATTCTGGTAACATTCCTGCTTGCTATAGTAGGTATCTATCTACTCGAGTGTCCTCACGAAGCTGAGTGCACCCCATATTCCAAGCACAGACCCGAAAAAAACTTCTCTGTCTTTAATCGAATGATCGAACCCAGGACCTATCCACAACAATAGATAAAGGCAATTTCCAATGAGGCATCCTATCTACTCGATTGTCCTCACGAAGCTGAGTGCACCCCATATTCCAAGCACAGACCCGAAAAAATCTTCTCTGTCTTTAATCGAACCTAGGACCTATCCACAACAATCGATCCAAGGCAGTTTCCAATGAGGCATCTTTATCTTCAATAAGCTCCCTACACTGAAAAGGTAAAAGAAAGGAACAAAAGTTATTCCTGCTTGCTATAGTAGGTATCTATCTACTCGAGTGTCCTCACGAAGCTGAGTGCACCCCATATTCCAAGCACAGACCCGAAAAAATCTTCTCTGTCTTTAATCGAACCCAGGACCTATCCACAACAAAATAGATCCAAGGCAATTTCCAATGAGGCACATTTATCTTCAATAAGCTCCCTACACTGAAAAGGTAAAAGAAAGGAACAAAAGTTGTGTTCTATTTTTCAAATATATTTTTTATTGCTTCTCACTTCGGTTTTATTGCCTACCCAGTCCTCCCTAATGGTGTATAATGGTGAGGAGTCTGTGTTATTTGTTGACATCTTTCGCAGGGTGGGAAGAAGAAGCTTTCTTGAAATTTCTCGGGGGAAAACGCGTTGTTTTTTATGGTGCCTTCACATAATTTTCAAATAAGGAAAGTGATGTTTTTTTTTAGACGTTCTCATTCCCATTTTTTTTTTTTTTCTCAATAGTGCGCTTCCACAATCCAGATGTTGTTGTTGTTTTTCTTTTTTTTAATGTTCTTATTTTACTTGAACTTCAGTTGAATTTGAGGTTATTTACAAGTATAGCCGAGTCTACAATCTCCTCTTGAACTTCTGAGAATACTTGGAGACTGTTTGGGCATAGTATCCGAACTATCCGAGCAGTTTCAGAAGTTAACAAACAATTTAACACTATTGGTTCTGTGAACTGTAGACCTCACTCGTCCTCTCATATAGACAATTGTCGTTTAACTTGGTACCTATTTGCATTTTGAACAAATTTAGGATTTAGAAAAATGTCCTGCTTTGTATCCGAGCAGTTTCAGAAGTTAACAAACAATTTAACACTATTGGTTCTGTGAACTGTAGACCTCACTCGTCCTCTCATATAGACAATCGTCGTTTAACTTGGTACCTATTTGCATTTTGAACAAATTTAGGATTTAGAAAAATGTCCTGCTTTGGTTGATAATAGGATAATGTGTCACATAAATATAGGTAGAACAAAGTTCTTCCGACAATTTTATCTGAATAAGTATAAGTATACCTGGGTAACCCTACGTAATACATAATTATGTATCAAAACAGAAATAAAACTATATACACGTCTTATGTAGGTAGCTATATCTAAAAAAAAGAGGTGACACTATTATAAAAACCTGTCAATCACTCTAAAAAAATAAAATTAAAGAATTTTTGATTTTGAACCTTTTAAACGAAACAAAAGATTTACCTTTGGTACATTTTGAACCTAAAACATAGACCTATAGCTCAGCCAGCTGCCTTCTGCTTACTCTTATCACTTCTTCATACACAATGTGACCTTAGCCTCTTCACAACCCAGCCGTTCCTTGGGTTTTGTATTTCTAGGAATCTCGTCTAGAAAGGATCTATTGGGTTCTTGAAAAGATTAGTACACGATCAATGAGTAAATGCTTAAATATTCTTTCTATGATGGCAGAATAATACCATTAGAGAGACTTCTTAACCCAATGTGAAAGTAAATTTTATATTTCTTTCTCTCCTGGTGTCTCAAATAACTGAAGAAGTTAATATCGGTCTTACAATGACCAGACATTCAGAGACTCGGCATTAGCAATGTACCTTTGGACTGGGACACCTGAGGTCTGTTCCACAAACCACTCTCCCCACGTCAAGCTTCTACGCGGAGAAAAAACTTCATACCGTTAATGACCAGACATTCAGAGACTCGGCATTAGCAATGTACCTTTGGACTGGGACACCTGAGGTCTGTTCCACAAACCACTCTCCCCACGGCAAGCTTCTATGCGGAGAAAAAACGTCATACCTGACAATATTCTCTCAGCATGAAATCGTTGGTGGAATAAGACCCTCGTCAACGATTTTCATGCTTTAGTGGCTCTGTGAACTGTAGGACTCACTCTAAAGAAGGAACAATTTTTAGTCCTCAAAGACTTTAATATGGTCTGAAATGTAGTTGGAAATTTCCTTTACGTGTTGAACAATCTCGCCAAGTTTCTTCAAAATCGGGCAAATCGTTCGAGAGTTATGATGAAACAAAGACAGAAACAGTTAGATTAGACAAACTATCGTCTCGTCTCGTCGCGTCGTTAGTTGGAAATTTCCTTTATGTGTTGAACAATCTCGCCAAGTTTCTTCAAAATCGGGCAAAACGTTCGAGAGTTATGATGAAACAAAGGCAGAAACAGTTAGATTAGACAAACTATCGTCTCGCCTCGTCGCGTCCAGTTAGAAGGAAAGTTGGGGACAATTTGTCGAGTTGAAAGGTTGAAACTGGGAACCCACTATTCCATTCATATGTATGTAGGCATATTCATACCAGATATAAGGTATATTCATTCCAGATGGGTATAAAATTATAAATAGAACCCATGCATTATCTCCCTTTGTTCTTGGAATCCCCTTGCAAATCCTTGCATTTGTAATTGGGGACAATTTGTCGAGTTGAAAGGTTGAAACTGGGAACCCACTATTCCATTCATATGTATGTAGGCATATTCATACCAGATATAAGGCATATTCATTCGAGATGGGTATAAAATTATAAATAGAACCCATGCATTATCCTCCTTTGTTCTTGGAATCCCCTTGCAAATCCTTGCATTTGTAATTTCGTATAGCGCTCATTGCACATCATGATTCAATACAAGCCATTATTTCTGCACGAGCTGGCAAACTTTCCGAACAAGGACATGCGAATTAATCCTAACCAAGAGAAATTGACAACCTTTAGTAATGCAGCAAAGTTGCACAGATATAATACATCTACAGTAGGTAATGTCTAGAGCTCTAGAGATACATCTACAATCTACATTCTACAGTAATGTAGAGAGATACACAAGAGTGGACAATATTTGAGGCAGTTTGAATTTCCATTTCTTTACTCTGAAGCCTTTTTTCTTGAGTGCTTTTAAAATATTTCTATCCTTTTTTGGTACCAACTAAAAGGTTAATGGTGTTGTCTCGAATATGCTGTCTATTGTTTTCCAGATGGCTCTATTTTTAATGGCAAAAATGTTGTGTAGATAAATGTTGACAATGAAAAAAGTGCTGTCTATTTGCCTCGATTTTTTTGCTCTCAAGTGTAAATCTGTGTAAAGTTGCACAAAGATACATAAATCTACAATAGAGTTGCACAAAGATACCAACAAAATACATATACCTACACTTATACAGTATTTACTCTGAAGCCTTTTTTCTTGAGTGCTTTTAAAATATTTCTATCCTTTTTTGGTACCAACTAAAAGGTTAATGGTGTTGTCTCGAACATGCTGTCTATTGTTTTTCAGATGGCTCTATTTCTAATGGTAAAAATGTTGTGTAGATAAATGTTGATAATGAAAAAAGTGCTGTCTATTTGCCTCGATTTTTTTGCTCTCAAGTGTAAATCCGTGTAAAGTTGCACAAAGATACATAAATCTCCAATACAGTTGCACAAAGATACCAACATAATACATATACCTACACTTATACAGTAAAGTTGCACAAAAATACATAAGATATGTCTACAGTAAAGTTGCCCAGAAGTAATCCAACAACTGTCATGACCGATGACTGTATGGAAATTGTAGGTAATGTTCTTGATGATTAATTGATGTCTGATACAATGCGAATAATACCGGTTTATACACACAAGCTATGAGAACAATGTCTATGTTGAATTCAATAATATGAAACAATAATTAGATGGATAAATATGGCACAATGTGATAATTGAAGGGAGGTTATCAAGAAGGGCCGAAATCGAGTTTTGAGGAGGAGGAGGAGGAGGTTACATACTTATGGCTATGGCCGATCTTACCACTGAAAGGGATGTCTTGAAAAAAACTGGGGGAAATTAACACAGTGGCAACATTTTTCTTTGACGTCACCCATTTCATTTACACAGGCCAGTATTTCTTAAAATCTGGATTAAAATAAGGTAGTAAAGGGTCACGTAGGGTGTAAATTCAATATTATGAGACAACAATTAGATGGATAAATATGGAACAATGTGATAAATGAAGAGGGTGTTTTCAAGAAGGGCCATCGAGTTTTGAGGAAAACAAGAAAACCTACAATGGGTTACTAGTTACTATAGGTTTTCTTGTTTCCCCTCTTTTACCGTGAAAGCGTCCTTACTAAACCAGAGGAAGAAAAGGGGAAACAAGCTTCACAATAGGGGAAATGCCAAAAGGAAAACCTAACTTTTCTTAGTCGTTATAGTCGTGTTTCATTTGCCTTTCTTGGGGGAAGGTGGAATCTCTTAATTTCGGGGCCCCCTTGAGGATGCTGGGGCCGGAACAAATGGGGGCCGAAATGGCCGCGGATAGATCCCCTCTGTAAACGCCCCTGCCTGTAAGCTGTATGGCAGTCCTACATGATATAACAACGAGCGCATTGTTTCAAATATGTACTTGATAATGTGTCACATAAATATAGGTAGAACAAAGTTCTTCCGACAATTTTATCTGAATAAGTATAAGTATACCTGAATAAGTACACATAAACACGACATCGACATAGGACATAGGTATTATATATTACATCAAATATGTATAATACTCTAGCAATCAGAGAGGATGGAAAAAAATGGAGAGAAAATATAGCTGAGAGAGAGAGAGAGAGAGAGTACCTATATGTAGCTCTTTTACTAATGAAATGAAGTCTGAGGGAGGGGGGCTGGACCCCTCTCCCCTCCCCCCTGAATACAGCCCTGAGTGTTCTATTTCTATCCTGAACTCTCGGTACCTATTTGCATAATATCTGTACATATCTATCTATTGATATTTACCTCCATAGTACCTTCCTATACCTATCTACAGTGAGAACTATCCAAATTAGGTTCCCCCCTTGCCCGGTTCCCCATTAAACTCTATGCCCGCTATGCCGTGTGTCAAAACAAATCCATAACAT
>NW_007378422.1:77089-90896 GCF_000475195.1 Diaphorina citri | reverse complement strand
GTCAAAACAAATCCAAAACCCCCCCCCCCCCCCTAAGGTTGTAATACCACTTCCGCTTTCCATATTGATTTCCCCCCTCCTAGACCCTGGGGGCTTTCCTGTCGTGCCAAAGGGGTTAGGAGACACCTTGTATACAGGATGGGGTGGACAAGAGTGCCCAAATATTTTCACTAACGCCATCACGATTGAATAGAATACCTATAGGTACCTACCTGTATTTTCTTCTCGCAATATCCCCTCTTCTGAAGCTCGTTTCCCCACTCTTGATGTGATAGCTCTCGTATACTAAAAATGTTAGTTATCACCATCAATACCATGAACATCTTCAACTGTTGAAGACTATTAAAATCTATATTGAACATTTTTATAACTTTTCCCTAACGGATTTGTCTACTATAAATTCACAGTTAATTTTTGACCAACACACTTGTGTGTAACAAGCAAATGTATTATTCCTGAAGACTAACTGATCCGATGCCTAAAGATTGATAAATTAATGACCTGTTGACAAAAGATAAGAAACGCTGTTCAATCAGACGAGATAAAGAAATGGCAGGCTTCACGTACATATCATTCGTATTCTCACAAGGATCAATTCAGAGTTCGGAGTCTGTGGTACAGCACCTGTCACTCATTGCTTACTCCGATTATTTTCCGTAAAAATTAAAAAATACATTAAGAAGCTGATCGTTCATTTAAAAAACTATGAGATAACTGTTAGGTACAGCACCTGTCACTCATTGCTTACTCCGATTATTTTCCGTAAAAAATACATTAAGAAGCTGATCGTTCATTTGAAAAACTATGAGATAACTGTCAATCTAAAATCCTGAACGGATAAGGCTCGTTCTCTGAGCAACTGGATTTCTCCTACCCTGTCTTCCTTCCGTCTTCACTTTCGGGACTGCAACTGCTAAGACCTTGAGAATTTCAGTTCCCTCTATCAAACCTCTTCCGAAGCGACGGAATTCAGCTAGTATCTGAATAAGTACACATAAACACGACATCGACATAGCTATTATATTACATCAAATATGTATAATACAAGCATTGCATAGATAGTCGTAGGTATACCTACCTAATATAATGAGCATTGTATTTTACATTATCACCTATCATTATGTCAGTTTCAGGTACAACAACTTACTAATGTACGTAGTAATGTACCTATCGAAATAGGGTAAGTGTACCCCACTTCTTGGCCCATGTAAAAAACGTGCCAGTTTTTGACCCCTCAGTGAGTCCACTAAGATAGGTAGGTAAGTCTGCACTACAAAAACATTGTCAAAATCCAAGATTATCAAAAGAAAGAAGAATGCTATCTTCTGATAATCTTGGATTTTCACTATGTTTGTGTAGTAGAGATTTATAGGGGTGAGTGGGTGACTCACTGAGGGACCAATAACTAGCACGTTTCTTACATGTGTCGATAACTGGTACACTTAGCCTAGTTGAACTGAATATGTATTTGCTAAGACATACCTAGTCTGGTATTAGTAAGAGCTAGAAATTACCGTTTGGTTCAATATTGTCTTTGTTTTCCATGTCAATTATCGCGTTTGTGCAGTAAGTACAGACTTATGGGGGTGGATGAAGGCCCAATAACTAGCGCGTTTTTTACATGAGACAATAACTGGTACACTTACCCTAGTTATACTGAATATGTATTTGCTAAGACATACCTATACCTAGCCTAATATTAGTATGAGCTAGAAATTACGGTTTGGTTCAATACTGTCTTTGTTTTCCATGTCTATTATCACGTTTATTACCATTACCTGTATTCAGGGTAATCCGACTAAATGACGACACTGATGGCGGAATTCTGAAGGCCTTGAACACCAGTTATTTTTATAGGTTAAAATCTTTTGTATGGACTATTCGAACGTTGACTTGGTTGTTTTAAATCTGGTTGAAAACAAGCGATTGGACCTATAACAATAATGAAGGAGCGCGGTAGCTCTCCTCCCCACCAAGTCAAAATTTGACACAGCGCTACTAAAATTCCATTTCTATTTCAAATGAGAACTACCTATGTAGAACACACCAAAGCAAATTTCATTTATGTATTGAATATGTTTGTTAAATTAGGTACATGAAATTCGAACTAATAGTTCGTTCGTTTCAGCTGCTTCAACCGAAAACCTGTGTGGGTTTGTTTGAACATAATTATGCACGGCTCAAATTGAACTCTAGTCGCTAATTGTATGAGTCAATGCAAAAAATTCACACATTTGTCTGTAATTTGCATTTTGAAATAGGATTCCTTTTCCACCGCCTCTTTTTTTGGTCAGCCAGTGAAACCGCAAAAGCGGCGAACTGTGCTTCGACAGCATTCGTTATTGGATATTGGAAAAATAAACTAAAATTGATGATTGCCAGCCTAGTTAGCTAGGAGGGTAGTGCGTTTGCCTTGTAGGCTGCGCGTTCGATTCCCGCCTAGGCCGGATTTTATCCTAAACAGATGAGGTTTGTTCTCGGAACGGCTGGCTCTATCCTCTGTCTTCCTTCTATCTCCGATTTTGGAAGGATAAGACCTTAGCAGTTACAGTTCCCTCTTCCCTCGATGAAACCACCTCAGAAACCTTTCCTGAATATTTGCGTTTTTGGGGATAAAGCTCATATAGGATTTCCAATATTCAAATGGGTATGTTATTTACATTTTACGTTTTCCTCTTTTTTTTCTAAATCCGCCCCGGGCGGGAATCGAACCCGCGGCCTAGCGCTTACAAGGCAGACGCACTACCAACTAAGCTAACTAGGCTGGCTCGGTTCTTCTTCCGAAAGGAAAATACAAGTTTTCCTGGCTATGAGATAAGCATGGTACATAGTTACCTACATAAATCACAGTATTGGACCCCTGCGAGCCACAGGCCATTTGGCTACAGTCTACAGTCCATATTGTGCCCAGTAGGTACTAATGGATTCAAGTCAAATGATTAACTTCTTGTAAACAAAATTATATCAATAAAGAGGTGCTCCAACTGTTACTTCTGATCTGATAGTCTCAATAAAGCACTACTCAGGTATACCTACTTGAAAAATGGTTTATACATACGGCCAGTCTGAGAGTTTATTGAATTTTTCACTATTGAATTCTGATATTGCTCTTGGTTTTTCTAACTGCACATACATAGTTCACAAAAACATTGCTATTTTTACTAACTTCACATACGACATTCGTCGACGACTTTCGTCGACTTTGTGTGGACACAGCTTTAGGTTTGGACTTTTCAGTTTTTCGCGTCGTGTGTAGGCACCTTTTTCTATTATTAACTCTCTTGACGACTTACAGTATGTCCCAAAGGTCTCAAAGGGCTAAAATTTGACAAATTCATTGCTCATTTGCGTACGAAAATTACCGCAACAATAAAACTCGGAAATTTTTCGTCAATCCTGCAATCATTCATACACGAGTACCTAAATGAAATTACATTCCCAATATGATTGTGGAAGGGGTTGAATTAGAGGGGGGTTTTAAATTAGAGGACAAAACTTTTTTCCCGAAAAAAATATTCTGATATGAAATTATTTTTCCATTTGGGAAGAAATTGCGAAGGCAGATTTGAATTTTAAATTAAGTTCTTTTTTCTGTATTTTTCCTTCTTTATTCTTCTTCTTCTTCTTCTTTTGCTTCTTCTAATCTTCTTCTCCTTCTCCTGTATTTTTCTTGTTCGTTTTTCTTCCTTTTTCCTATTCGACCTCGTTTGATAAAATAATTAGGTATCAGCCTCCATGGCCGAGTGGGTATTATAAACTAAAAGCTTGCTCTCTAGAGTTTCCGGGTTCAATTCATGGAACATTCAAAGTTTTTCCCTTCTTGGTTTGAAATTTGGGGCGCACTCAGCTTTGTGAAATTGTTTTCACATTTTTCCCGAAAAAAATATTCTGATATGAAATTATTTTTCCATTTGGGAAGAAATTGCGAAGGCAGATTTAAATTTTAAATTAAGTTCTTTTTTCTGAATTTTTCCTTCTTTCTTCTTCTTCTTCTTCTTCTGTTTCTTCTAATCTTCTTCTCCTTCTCCTGTATTTTTCCTGTTCGTTTTTCTTCCTTTTTCCTATTCGACCTCGTTTGATAAAATAATTAGGTATCAGCAGCCTCCATGGCCGAGTAGGTATTATACACTAAGCTTGCTCTCTAGAGTTTCCGGGTTCAATTCATGGAACATTGAAAGTTTTTCCCTTCTTGGTTTGAAATTTGGGGCGCACTCAGCTTTGTGAAATTGTTCTCACAGTAGCTACTTTAAAAGAGAAGGAACTAGTAGTACCTACATAGCAGTAAAAAAAAAAATCCTGTCTTCCTTCTCTCTGATCGATTTCGGGACGATAAGACCTTGGCAGTTGCAGTTCCCTCTATCGAGCTTTAAATTTTATGTTATAAAATTGAGAATTTCAATTTGGTGAATTAACCAAGGGTCTGGTATACGAGCTATATCTTTTTGGTTTCGCTGACAATCCTTGCCAAACATTTTTATCATTGTTGCCTATAGGTACTGTGTTGAGCAACATGACATATTGACACCTACCTACTGCCCGTTTACAAAAGATTTTATACATATTTATATCATAGAGCTTTAAATTTTATGTTATAAAATTGAGAATTTCAATTTAGTGAATTAACCAAGGGTCTGGTATACGAGCTATATCTTTTTGGTTTTGCTGACAATACTTGCCAAACATTTTTATCATTGTTGCCTATACTGTGTTGAGCAACATGACATATTGACAGTTAGTACCTACCTACTGCCCGTTTACAAAAAGCTTTAATAAAATGTGGTTACTACTTTGGAGCTCATTCATTCGTGTCCAAATTATTCAAGTCTTCAAATTATTTGGCAATAAAAAATACCTCATTGCGAGGATATTTTAAGTGGACATTTTTTAGTAATAATATATCAAAATCTTCTAGAAACGAGATAGGTACCACGTCAAGTACAATATAAAGTATCTATCATTCCAAATTCAATATCAAAATCGTCAAGGAGGTATTTGGAATCGGCAAAAACCAAATTTGTGGGGCTATTGGGGATGTGTTGATCTGTCGATAGAAATGACAGGTCGGTTTCATTTTTTAGTAATAATATCAAAATCTTCTAGAAACGAGATACCACGTCAAGTAACATGATAAAGTATCTATCATTCCAATATCAATATAAAAATCGTCAAGGAGGTATTTGGAATCGGCAAACCCAAATTTGTGGGGCTATTGGGGATGTGTTGATCTATCGATAGAAATCACAGGTCGGTTTCAAGCATTAATATGTCGATCAGAATTCCGAATCGAAATGCGTCCAAAGCAAAGGCATTCATAAACAAATAAACAGCTTTGAAGTTTTTTCACCGCAATTAAAACTAAGTAGAGCACTTTTGTTAGCATTATTTAAGTGTTATAAACAAGAACAAATGTATTTAATGAGTGAATATTGAGCAATATTGCATGGACCAATTAATTAAGAAAACTTCTTCTTCTTCTTCTTCTTCTTCTTCTTCTTCTTCTTCTTCTTCTTCTTCTTCTTCTTCTTCTTCTTCTTCTGTTCCTTATTATTGATACTGGTATCAGTGTAGCTATTGAGAGAAAAAAAAAAACACGACATTCTTTCGCCACCAGCTCGAAAAACCACAGTTCAGACCAACCCGTCCAATGAGACAGAAAGGAACAGTGAGATCAAACCATACCTCAATGCAACAGAAAGCAACAGCGCGCGACTTCCCCAAGTGAGTTTGGCCGAACTGAAAGTCATCCAGGAAACTCTGGGTGACTTGGAACGGCAGGGTAATTTGGACTTGGACCAGAGTGACTCGTGGTGCCATCTAGCGGAGAATCAAGAAGATGATGACGGTGGTGACTTGGTGAGCTTTCATTTTATTCTATTTTCACCATTATTTCCATTCCTTCTTTTATTTTATCCTCAAAATAATTTGATAATTTGACCACAGTACCACAGTACCACAGTAATAGTTTTAGGCTACTGCGGAGTAAAGGGACTTTTCAGTGTTATGCGAGCAGTATAAATTAGCACAATAATTATCATTATTTTATTTTTAGCAGCTCGCAGCAGGTTTGTATATACTGCGGGGGTAAAGGGACTTTTCAGTCTCATCCTAACAGTGTAAATGAGGTATATTTATAATTATTATAATTCTACACCGATGGCGGTGATGCACCTACATAACTATGTAAAATAAATGTAGAATGAATGCGTTCTAAATAAATACATCTAGGTACACGTTCTATTTTAGACATGAAAAAAAAATGCATAAATAAATTAATGATTAAATCATTAACACCAATTTACTTTTTTTTAATCATGTAGGTAGTAGGTACCTACCTAAAATACAATATCCCTACATTCATCATTCATTAAAAAATAAAGCACTTAGCCCCGTTACAGCATTCAATGTAGGCAACGCAAATATTATTATTTATTTACCTGTATTTTAATTCAATTTTAATTTTTAATGAGAGGCGAGGTAAATTCGGGTGCCCTAAGGTTGTACAACCCTGGTCTAGACATTGCCAGTTACCGTTCCCTTTATTCGACCTTTTGAAAAAATTGCTGTGTTCCATTTTTCGCTCTGCTCTCTACAATTAACGTAAATCAGCATTAGTAGCAAGACTGAAAGCGAGCGTATGTGGTGGAAACAGATGAGGTATATTCGTTTGACCCGGTTTCCTGTACGATTAAATGGAAATGGGAAAACTAAGAGGGAGAGAAAGGAAGGGAGGAAGATGGAGATAGAGGGAACTTTAGCATTACCCCAGTAATGACATTTTGATGTTAGGTAGGTATATTGTAAATTATTAATCGTAGTTTATAGGTGGGTACTTAATTATTATATCAAAATGTCATAAAAAATCATGTGAATTGTTGAATAAACCAAAAGTTTACCACTGAGAATCATCAATATTAGGGCTTTTTGTTACAGGGAACTGTAACAATGGAGATCTTATGTCGTCCCGAAATCGAAGAGAGAAGGCGGACGAACAGAGTAAATTTTACCCTGGGCGGGAATCGAACCTGCGACCCAGTGCATAAACTTAAGAGGCAATTATGCTACGTTTCAAGCTAAATAAAGGCTGGCAAATTTCTAGGAACTTCTACATAGGTAGGTGGTAGTAATATGGGAAAAAGTACGTAGAAATGTCCGTACTTCATTCTGTGTATGGAAAAATAAAATTTTAGTTCTTGGTCAAAGGGTTCACATAGAAAATTGGAATAATGTCATGCAAGATGCAGCATGAAATTAATATGCAGCATAAAACACATATGTATAGTTCACATAGAAATTGGAATAATGTCATGCAACATGCAGCATGAAATGAATATGCAGCAAAAAACACATATGCAGCATGAAACACACTTGTGCTGCATTTCCTGCGTCAGCATGCTGAATGCTGCTCCAGATTATTGTCTGCTATTATTACAACCAGACAGCTTAAATTGCATAGAGGAAACTAAGTAGGTATTAAGAATAATAACCAGAAAAGCTGTGATTAAAAAAGAGGAAAGAGTAAGAATCCTTTGAAGTGGAATTAGCATCAAATTTGTTCCAAGGATTCTAATAAGTTGACTACAGACGATCAAGACTGCAGTAGTGAAAAGCTTTATCGTGTGTAGGCCAGTCTAGTTAGCTTGGAGGGTAGGATGCCTGAATTCTAAGAGCAAAGTCGAGGGTTCGGTTCTCGCCCGTGGCGAAATTTATCCTAAACAGATGAGGTTTGTTCTCGGAACGGCTGGCTTTCTCCTATCCTGTCTTCCTTCTCTCTTCGCTTTCGAGATGATAAGACCCTAGCAGTTACAGTTCCCCTGAACAAACCTCTGAAAAAAGAAATCTTGTCATCTAAGCACAGCAATTTTAGTTAAATTTCAGAACCACTTATAACTTTTTAACAAAATAATTTCTTTCTTCAGATTTCTACAAAGACACGGACTCCGTTTCAAGGTCACTAGATCTCATTGGAGCACCGACATCCAAACAGACAGATGAAAACCAAACCGACCCATCCTCATGGTCTCTTGAGGGACAACCCAGACTCTTCCAGACACGCCGAAGATTTTCCAAGTGGAAGGTAACTTTCTCCGATGACTACCACCCTGAGTTTCAAACACAGGGTCGTAAAAATACTTGAGAAGTGTAGGATACGTCCTTTTGCTATACTTTCCAATTACAGTTCTCTCTAAAAAAAGCTCTTGAAAAAAAAAAAATCAGAATTGTAGGATACGTCCTTCCTTGCTGTACACACCTACTCTCAGTAGAACGCTTTACTCGTATGTCTTGTCTACAGCTACACTCTACAAGATTCTATTCTTCTATGCTACTCTGTTGCTCTTTTCTATTTTATTCTATTCTTCTATGCTATTCTGTTGCTCTTTTCTGTTTTATTCTAATCTTCTATGCTATTCTGTTGCTCTTTTCTGCTTTATTCTATTCTTCTATGCTATTCTGTTGCTCTTTTATATTTTATTCTATTCTTCTATGCTACTCTGTTGCTCTTTTCTATTTTATTCTATTCTTCTATGCTATTCTGTTGCTCTTTTCTGCATAGGTAGAACAAAGTTCTTCCGACAATTTTATCTGAATAAGTATAAGTATACCTGAATAAGTACACATAAACACGACATCGACATAGGACATAGGTATTATATATTACATCAAATATGTATAATACAAGCATTGCATAGATAGTCGTAGGTATACCTACCTAATATTTTTTTACATTGTAGCATTGTATTTTACATTATCACCTATCATTATGTCAGGCTCAGATACATATAACAACTTACTAATGTACGTAGTAATGTACCTATATCTAAATAGGGTAAGTGTACCCCACTTCTTGGCCCATGTAAAAACGTGCCAGTTTTTGGCCCCTCAGTGATTCCAACCCCCACAACTCCGTACCTACTGTACAAACATTTTCAAGATTCGATGTTATCAAAAGAAGGAAGAAAGGTTTAATCGAAGCTTTCTGATAACCTTGGTTGAATCTTGAATTTTGGTCTCTAATTTTTGGAGCAAGTGCTACTTTTTAAGCAAATATCTTGTGTCTTTGACTAAGGTATAAACTAGTGGTTCTGTGAACTGTAGACCTCACTCAGATTCTTTTGCCTAAGCTGAGACTTCAACAATAACGTCCTCTCAAAACTTGGTACCTATTTGAATTTTGGACAAATTTAGGATTTAGAAAAATGTCCTGCTTTGAAAAAAATGTCTTCTGGGTAATCCTACGTATGAATGGGTAACCCTACGTAATACATAATTATGTATCAAAACAGAAATAAAACTATATACACGTCTTATGTAGGTAGCTATATCTAAAAAAAAGAGGTGACACTATTATAAAAACCTGTCAATCACTCTAAAAAAATAAAATTAAAGAATTTTTGATTTTGAACCTTTTAAACGAAACAAAAGATTTACCTTTGGTACATTTTGAACCTAAAACATAGACCTAACTATCGTTCGGTCAATGAGATTGTAAAGCCGGCTATTGATAGTGGCTAGGTTGAAATAATATTGAGTGTCACCACAGACGGAACTCTCCAATCCTGTGGGAGTGAGGAGGTAGGTAGGTACTTCAAGTTCCAAGTTGATTAGACCAAACCAGAACAAGGTCGGAGACTGCACAGAAACTTTTACTTTGACAACTCTTCGACTCTTGGTTCTTGCAATGGTTTACGCGATCGCTTCTCAACTTGTGGTACCCTTTGCCTGTCCTGCATCGAAGGGAATTTCTTCGTCCATGAGATCTTTTTGGAGTATCAGAATATGGCGATTCCCACAGCTTTCGATGAAATTCACGGATTTTTGAGATGCTGTTGATCATAGATTCTATACACAATACGAGCATGTTCACAAAACGAGTTTTAGTAAATTTTATAAACAAATCACTGCTATACAGGTTGCCAAAAAAAGACGTCGACGAAGTGTCTCTAACGAATGTAGAGCTCCAGAGGAAAACTGCAGACAAGGAAACAGTCAAGAATAATTATTGAAATGTTAGTTATCACCATCAATACCATGAACATCTTCAACTGTTGAAGACTATTAAAATCTATATTGAACATTTTTATAACTTTTCCTAACGGATTTGTCTACTATAAATGCACAGTTAATTTTTGACCAACACACTTGTGTGTAACAAGCAAATGTATTATTCCTGAAGACTAACTGATCCGATGCCTAAAGATTGATAAATTAATGACCTGTTGACAAAAGATAAGAAACGCTGTTCAATCAGACGAGATAAAGAAATGGCAGGCTTCACGTACATATCATTCGTATTCTCACAAGGATCAATTCAGAGTTCGGAGTCTGTGGTACAGCACCTGTCACTCATTGCTTACTCCGATTATTTTCCGTAAAAAATACATTAAGAAGCTGATCGTTCATTTGAAAAACTATGAAATAACTGTCCATCTAAAATCCTGAACGGATAAGGCTCGTTCTCTGAGCGACTGGATTTCTCCTACCCTGTCTTCCTTCCGTCTTCACTTTCGGGACTGCAACTGTTAAGACCTTGAGAATTTCAGTTCCCTCTATCAAACCTCTTAAAAAAAAAAGAGAATATCTTCAATAATGAAGTCATCAGCAAAATGCAAGTTGAGAAATCTTATTGTCTTCTCACAATAGAGAGTTTTTCCCTCGAGGGCTCTCACGGGTCTGTGCGGTACCGCAGGAATCGATAGTTTCAAGAAAGCTCTGAAGCATTCACTGCGGAACTTCTTGAACAATAACAAAAGTCAAGAAGACCTCTGGCAATAAAGTTAATAGCAAAGTTTTGAATAATATCGTCTATTGGAATAGGGATGTCTTGAACAAAAGTCAAGAAGACCTCTGGCAATAAAGTTAATAGCAAAGTTTTGAATAATATCGTCTATTGGAATAGGGATGTCTTGAAAAAAACTGGGGGAAATATTATTACGTTTTGAATGGTCCTTCAATTTCAATATACAGGGTAGGTTGAATGAGTCTGGAACTCCAATAGTTTTTTTTCTCCAGGAAGACGAAGAGCAATGGATCTCAGGGGAGGAACTCAACACAGAGGGAGAAAGCGACGAGGAAGGTAGCGGCGAGAAGGGAGGCAAATCCAAAACCAAGCGCCGGGATCGAACCCTCAACCATCGGAGTCATCTGCTCATCAAATCCAAACTAGCCGCCTCCTGTGGGCACCATTCCCCGAGTAAGGGCGCTTCCCCACCCAGCCCTCCGCCTGCCCTGATGCCTCCTTCTGTATCCATAACACAAGATCCAGGTAGTGCTTGCTCAGAACCAGAACCCCCTGTCAATATCTCATGGAAACCCAAACGGGGTAGCATCAAACTACCCAACATCGATCTAGACGCATTGGGTAAGCTAGGAAATGCGACCAGTAATGATACCGCAAGCACCAACGCCGTAGCAACAAGTAGTAACACCTTAGAAACAATAAACGACACTCTAGCAACAAATACCAACACGTTGGCAACATCAACAGACACCCTAACAACGAGTGCCAACACCCTAGCAACAACAACAGACACCTTAGCAACAGAATCACAGTTTCTAGATCAAGGTTCAACCAGCTCGAATCTTCCCGACTAACCAAATTTCTGTCGTAGACCAATTTTTTTGTCTCCAAATTTTGTGTTTCCACCATTGATTGGTATTTTTTGTTGACGTTATTTATTTTTTTATAGTCGATTTTTATGTTGACATGATACCGCAAGCACCAACGCCGTAGCAACAAGTAGTAACACCTTAGAAACAATAAACGACACTCTAGCAACAAATACCAACACGTTAGCAACATCAACAGACACCCTAACAACGGGTGCCGACACCCTAGCAACAACAACAACAGAAACCTTAGCAACAGAATCACAGTTTCTAGATCAAGGTTCAACCAGCTCGAATCTTCCCGACTAACCAATTTTTGTTGCAGACCAATTTTTTGTCTCCAAAATTTGTGTTTTCACCATTGATTGGTATTTTTTTGTTGACATTATTTATTTTTTATAGTCGATTTTTATGTTGATACCTTAACGACCTACAGTTATTTTTTTAATGTAATTTTGTGTTTATTAATGTAGATAACTAGTTGTGTATTTTATACATATTTATATCATAGAGCTTTAAATTTTATGTTATAAAATTGGGAATTTCAATTTGGTGAATTAACCAAGGGTGTGGTATACGAGCTATGTATATCTTTTTGGTTTTGCTGACAGTACTTGCCAAACATTTTTATCATTGTTGCCTATACTGTGTTGAGCAACATGACATATTGACAGTACCTACCTACTGCTCGTTTACCAAAGGCTTTACTAAAATGTGGTTACTACTTTGGAGCTCATTCATTCGTGTCCAAATTATTCAAGTAGGTATTCAAATTATTTGGCAATAAAAAATACCTCATTGCGCGGATATTTTAAGTGGACATTTTTTAGTAATAATATCAAAATCTTCTAGAAACGAGATACCACGTCAAGTAACATGATAAAGTATCTATCATTCCAATATCAATATCAAAATCGTCAAGGAGGTATTTGGAATCGGCAAAACCCAAATTTGTGGGGCTATTGATAGAAATGACAGGTCGGTTTCAAGCATTAATATGTCGATCAGAATTCCGAATCAAAATGCGTCCAAAGCAAAGGCGTTCATAAACAAATTTGGCCAATCTCCAAAATACCGAACAAAAGTCGTAGCTTTGAAGTTTTTTCACCGCAATTAAAACTAAGTAGAGCACTTTTGTTAGCATCATTTAAGTGTTATGAACAAGAACAAATGTATTTAATGAGTGAATATTGAGCAATATTGCATGGACCAATATTAAGAAAACAGTTTACTGTTTGCGATAAGAGATTTACGGTGTAACAACGTCTGCCATTCGTGTTTTATTTAAAATAATACAAATAAATAATAATAATTAATCATTCTTCTTTGTTTTTCGAAAATGCATTCCATCATGCGATTTTTCAGGGCAGCATTTTTTGTTTGCATTACACACGACACATCAATCATTCGACAGAGAATAATAAAATTATAAATTGTTTTTTTTTTTTTAAAAAAAATATATATATATGACTGTAAATTTATAATTCGTTAATTAAATATATGACCTGTATTTTTTTTTTTTTTTTTTTTTTTTTTTTTTTTTTTTTGGCCCCACCCCCCCCCAATCCTTTGAAATTCCGACGCAGTAGTGCGCCAGATGATGCTCAAGTTCGAAGTCATATAGATTGGACACAATACAATAGATGTTATGATTGGCTAACCAATAGAAAGGTTCAGGACTGAACGTTTAAAAATAGGGCGAAGTAAATGTTAAAGTCGTGTCGATTGAATCCATCAAAACTCCAAAGGCTTTTAATTACCGCGAAGATTTTACTTCAGAGAGGCAAGTCTCAAAAGTCTGTGCCCCTTTTAACTTTTAAAGACCAGGGCAAATCCGCGCTAAGCCTGGGCTCATCCGATGGAAGGCACAACTTTTAGGCACGACTGGAGAGTTAACCTGCGTCGGGATAGAAAAACCATGTTCCTTCTGCGGCTTAATTCCCCCTGTTTTTTTCCTGGAAAACCCAAATCAAAACATCGTACAATCGGTACGACTTCACGCGTCTCCGAAGTTAATAAAATCCAGTAATTGCGAAAAACAAAATTTACATCCCTATTCTCCTATCTTCTTTCGATCAGCAACTAATCTTGCTTAGAATAGACAAAATCCCTATTTTAGGCGGAAGCAGTCCCTTAAGGTGAGCGCTGGATCTCCTAAGTTCCTATCCTGTTCGATGGTAGGTTGGCATTGGTCCTACCGAAA
>NW_007378422.1:74775-77003 GCF_000475195.1 Diaphorina citri | reverse complement strand
GGGAAGAGAGAGGAGAGGGAAGGGGGGGAGAGGAAGAGAGAGAGAGAGAGAGAGAGAGAGAGAGAGAGAGAGAGAGTACCTATATGTACCTCTTTTACTAATGAAATGAAGTCTGAGGGAGGGGGGCTGGACCCCTCGCCCCTCCCCCCTGAAAACGGTCCTGGGTGTTCTATTTCTATCCTGAACTCTCGGTACCTATTTGCATAATATATGTACCTATCTATCTATTGATATTTACCTCCATAGTACCTTCCTATAACTATCTACAGTGAGAACTATACAAATTATTAGGTTTCCCCCTTGCCCGGTTCCCCATTAAACCCTATGCCCGCTATGCTGTGTGTCAAAACAAATCCATATCATTCCCCCCCTAAGGTTGTAATACCACTTCCGCTTTCCATATTGATTTCCCCCCCTCCTAGACCCCTGGGGGCTTTCCTGTCGTGCCAAAGGGGTTAGGGAAACCTTGTATACAGGATGGGGCGGACAAGAGTGCCCAAATATTTTCACTCACACCAAGCCATCACGATTGAATAGAATAGTCGTATTTTCCTTTCGCAATTTTCCCTTCTCTGAAGCTCGTTCCCCCACTTTTGATGTGATAGCTCTCGTATACTAGGGCCATGGCCTGCAGCGACTCACCATCAGGCAGGCCTGACAGGTACACCTGATCAGGTCCGCCTGTTAGGTCTACCTGATAGTGACTGGCTGGCCTAAACAGTAGGTAAAAGAGGGCAAAACCTAGTTCAACAAACTTCGGAAATATAGTTTAGGTCTAAAATAAATGCCTATTTTTTTCCAAACACCCTGTATATTCAGATATTTCGGAAAAAAAACTAATGCATTCTATTCAGTCAGGAAAAAAAAGTTGAAAGCTTTGTCACGGTCAAATCGATCAAAATTGTCGTTAGGAAGAAAATTGTGTAAGTTAATGCAAAGTAAATACACAGCGCTTGTCATCCGATGTCAATAATTGATGTGTTTCTGTGTAACCCTGAATTCGGATAGTCCTGTGTAACTTTATTTTCTAGTGGCGTGTTTTTTCGGGGAAGCTCTAGGAAAGGACCGCTTCCGTTCCGTTTTTTACTTCCTCTCCCGCTTGTCATCCGATGTCAATAATTGATGTGTTTCTGTGTAACCCTGAATTCGGATAGTCCTGTGTAACTTTATTTTCTAGTGGCGTGGTTTTCGGGGAAGCTAGGACAGGACCGCTTCCGTTCCGTTTTTTTACTTCCTCTCCCTATTAGCACCGAAAATGACACTAAGGTGTCTCCAAACATGGTCGAACGGCCGTCGATCTAAAATTCCATACCTCGGCTGGGATTGAACCCACGCCCTCCTGTTTACCAGGCAAGCGCCTTGACCACTACACCACCGAGGCAGGTATTAGCACCGAAAATGACACTAAGGTGTGTCCAAACATGGTCGAACGGCCGTCGATCCACATCGATCGAAGGCTTTCGACTGTTTGTGGACACACCTTTACATGTGGTTATTTCACCTGGAATCTGAGATTATCATCAGATTGGCATATTGTATAGTTAAGGCCGGATTTAGGGGGGGGAGTGGGGGACAAAGGGCCAGTCCCCTCCCTCGGCTTTTTTTTCTCTCCTAAATGAGGAGCTTAACCCATGCTTTAGGGCTGTTTTCCCCTACACCTAAGCCTCGGAGTGGGCTTCTTGTGTATAGTCCTAAATTAAGTAGGTAATATACCTACTAAAAATATGGCCTATAGCCACTTTTTACATTATTGGGGTCCCCTCGCTGATAACCTAGATACGGGTCTGATTCTGTATTATTTATGGGTTTATAGCTTTCCCTTTTTCAAAACCTCTCGACACGCCACTGTAAATCTCCCTTTTGTGTAATATCCAACATGTCAATAAAGTTTATTTATTATTTTTATTTGGATGTATATTTTTCTTCCTTTGCTTTCTTTATTCTTCATGCTTCATATCATATAAGATCATTTCTTTCATTGAGAGGGAATAAAGTATTTCAGGCCATTTACTTTACTGTAGTTGTATCTATTTTTCTTTTGGAATTTTGGAATCTTCTGAAGCTCGCTTCCAATCTTTTGGCGTAATAGAGGCTATACGAAATCACAGGAAATCCGAGATGAGACGCTATCAAAATCGGTTGTTCTTCTTCTTCTTCTTCTTTTTTTTTTTTTTTTTTTTTTTTTTTTTTTTAGGGGTTTAGCAGGGGGGAGTAAAAATTTTTTGCTT
>NW_007378422.1:66525-74770 GCF_000475195.1 Diaphorina citri | reverse complement strand
TATCTTTGTGCTTTACCGTCTGCAACAATGGTGAAGTCATTTAGAGAATAGCCCAGTTTGTCATTGCTGACGAAACAAGAATTATAATACCTGTTACGTTATAACCGTACTAATCGCCGCGAGCTGCGTATGTAGTCAGATCCGAAATAAAAGTCAGTTATAATTCATTAGTAAAATCGCGGTACAGAGATATAGCATGCAAAACATCAAACAACAATAAAAAAAAAAAACTGATAGGACATACTGTTTTGATGTTTTCTCTTAGAGAAGTCCCATCAGCCATGCCGTATCTTTTTATGCAATGTTGTAATGTGACAAATGTCGTCGTCTGGAAGTTGGATTCATATTCGCGCGCGAACTTATGACATATGAAAACATCGCGAGCTATACGAAAGATTATTTACTGTGTTTGTACTATCTATTTAAAATAATACAAATAAATAATAATAATTAATCATTCTTCTTTGTTTTTCGAAAATGCATTCCATCATGCGATTTTTCAGGGCAGCATTTTTTGTTTGCATTACACACGACACATCAATCATTCGACAGAGAATAATAAAATTATAAATTGTTTAAAAAATATATATATATTATATGACTGTAAATTTATAATTCGTTAATTAAATATATGACCTGTATTTTTTTTTTATGGCCCTACACCCCTACCCCAATCCTTTGAAAATTCAGCAGTAGTGCCCCAATGGACTGCTCATCTGCTCAAGTGAAGTAAAATTTGACACAACTACAATAATGTATGATTGGCTAACCAATTTATTAAAAGTTCAGCCTGATACGTTTCAAAATAAAAGCCATCCTGGTTAGGTTGGATGGTAGCTTGTCTGCCTTGTAACCTCTAGGTCACGAGTGGATTCCTGACCGAGGCGGATTTTATCCTAAACAGATAAGATTCGTTCTAGGAACGACTAGCTTTCTTCTATCCTCTTATCCCTACATTTAAAACAAAAGCATTATAACAAAATAATTGAACCTCTTGCACTTCAGCATGGCTACCATGCTACAAAACTCCTCAAAAGGTCCTTTTTTTTGTCCTTAATTCGCGTCTTTTTGTACCAAAAGATAGCATGCGTGAAGAGGTCAAGTGCACGGATTTTCAACACGGGAGGTTATTTAAAATCACGGGGGACGCCAGTGTTGTCAGATGGCTTCAGTGAAAATTTTTTTCAGCGCGCTTATTTTCAAAATATCTCAACACCTCCTATCCATCTCATGTCCATCCTGTATGCAATTCACTTCATCCTTAACGTGTGCCAATCTCAAACGTTTCTCCTTAAGTTCATGTTATATTCAGACTCACTGAGCGCACTCCAATCTATTCAAAATGAATTTTCTTCCAACCCAATCGCTCAAGAAATTAGAAACATCCTCGTCAAAAACAAGCATATTCTCTCCCTGCATTTCACATGGGTCCCCTCCCATGTAGGAATTGTGGGTAATGAAGAATCCGATCGTCTTGCGAAGGAAGCTCTCTCCTCGAACTCACCATCTGTCAATACGATCCCTATAAATTATTTCAAAAGGTTCCTCAAGTCCAAGATCTTATCAACCTGGAATACGGAATGGGTAAACCTTGCTGATAATAAACTCCGCCAGATAAAAGAGGAAAAAAGACCCTGGAATCCTTCATTACATGAAAGTAAAAACGAAAGAATAATAATAAATTGAATATTAAACAAATTAGGTAGGTTAAATGGATGGGTGACTTAAACCTTATATTGGGAATAAAGGGAGAACGGGCTCTAGTCTTGATTTTAAATCATTACATGAAAGTAAAAACGAAAGAATAATAATAAATTGAATATTAAACAAATTAGGTAGAGAAAGCAACAGCGCGCGACTTCCCCAAGTGAGTTTGGCCGAACTGAAAGTCATCCAGGAAACTCTGGGTGACTTGGAACGGCAGGGTGATTTGGACTTGGACCTGTGTGACTCCTGGCGCAACCTAGCGGAGAGTCAAGAAGCTAATGATGATGGCGACTTGGTAAGTTTTTATTATATTTTTACCATTACTTATTTTTGATTCCTCCTTTTATTTGGGGTCGAATAGATTGGAACACATCACATGCCTTCAGGCACACTTCATTTGTCAAGAGGGTCTAGGATAGGGTTGCCAACTTTTTTTTCGGCATATACGGTACAAACTAGCAAAATGGTGAAAAAATACGGATTTCCCGATTTTTACCCGGAACAAAGGCATGCATAGGCCTAGAGATCCAGATTTATGAATCATGCTGCATGCACCTGTACGCTGTACGTTATACGCTGTACGTAAACAAAGGCATGCATAGGCCTAGAGATCCAGATTTATGAATCATGCTGCATGCACCTGTACGCTGTACGTTATACATTCGTACTAGTAGGTACGTTACTATTACTACCTACACCTACACTACACTACCTACTTGACTCGCGGGTTTTTGTGTTTTTCGTACGTACTTACCTACCTATCTTTTTAAACTTTTTTTTTCGTAATTTTTTCTGTTTATTAGTCAGTTCCCGTACTTTCCATAGATTTGGAAAAAAACCGGAACAAGGGTGTGTTCCGGCGGAACATTTGATTTTTGACAAAAATACGGATTGTTCCGGGAAATAACGTACGGTTGGCAACCCTAGTCTAGGATTTCCTTGCCCATGGGATCAATAATTTAATTTGAAGAAACCATTTACTGATGAAAATTTGTATTGATTTTTAACAGTTCGCAGCAGATCCCTACACCTTGTTTAGACTACAGGATTAAGGGACTTTTCAGTCTCACCCTAGCAGGATAAATGAGGTGTATTCTATTCTATTCTACCCCATTGGCGGTGATGCACCTACATTAACTAGATGTAGAATGAATGCGTTCTGAATAACTAAATAAATAAATACACGTTCCATTTTGGACATAAAAAAATGCATAAATAAATTAATGATTAAATCATTAACACCAATTAACATTTTTAATCATGTAGGTAGGTTGTAGGTACCTACCTAAAATACAATATCCCTACATTCATCATTCATTAAAAAATAAAGCACTTAGAACCCCGTTAGAGCATTCAATGTAGGCAACGCAAATATTATTATTTATTTACCTATATTTTAATTCAATTTTAATTTTTAATGAGGGACGAGGTAAATTAAATTATTTCCCAAAGGCAATAATCGTCAATATTCAATAACCCCACTTTGCTTTTAATTTAATTTTATTTATTTATTTTAATCTTTTTTTAATTGAATAACAGAGCTCGCATCACGTGACCTTGGATTTGGCCAATAGGATCGTTCAATCTTACACCGGGATTCAAGCTGATCTCAAATATGGCGTGTCCGGAATTTTGTCCGAAATTATGGATCTGGTTCAAGATGTCGTCACCTCCTCCGAAGCAGGAGAAGATGGGCTTGAATTGCCAGGTAAGAAGAAAAAGATCAGCCCCCTTTGATTGCTAAGAGGAAAGCCTTACAAGCGTTCGATCAAGGGATCCCAGAAAAGAGCAGGTGTCCATTACCCGCCTACGTATAGGACATACCAACATGACTCATTGCTTCCTAATGAAAAAAGACGAGCCTCCTCAGTGTGAAAATGTAACTGCAGGCTAACTGTTCTCCATATCCTCAAGTATTGCACCAAATATCAGTCCCTTAGGTGTCCTGACGATCTCCATGCTTGCCTTTCGAATGATATCACCTCTGTTCTTATGTTTGTAAACAGAGCGAATATTAAACTTTAAATAATAATCATAGTGTATATAACATGTTATTGTATTTTGGCACACTCTAGTAAATATATAAAAAACCGGAACAAAGGTGTGTTCCGGCGGAACATTTGATTTTTGACAAAAATACGGATTGTTCCGGGAAATAACGTACGGTTGGCATTCCTAGTAGGTACATAGGTACTGATTTTCTTTAATCACGATCGAATAAACTACGGGCTAAAAAATTCCCGGAGGGACGGACCCAGCTTGTTGTGTTTGACCTGACCCTATAATAACACTGGTCACTAAGTCACTATCACTACTCATTTGTGACACCTCCTTTTTGTAGCAATTTAACCCTAGAAAGGTAACCTGTTTTTACTTTCTATTACTACAGTATAGCGGAGCTACATATACTAGTAATGAAAGTACCTATTGCAATCGGTCCAAATTTTCAAAATCGGGAAATGGTTGGAAATATCCGTTTTGGGATCCCCTGATGTCAAAAAAAGTGATTTTTAGCCCATGGTCTGTACGTACGTACGTATTGAAAGTACCTATTGCAATCGGTCCAAATTTTCAAAATCGGGAAATGGTTGGAAATATCCGTTTTGGGATCCCCTGATGTCAAAAAAAAGTGATTTTTAGCCCATGGTCTGTACGTACGTACGTATGTATGTATGTACGTATGCAAGAGCAAGAGAAAAGCCCACGAGAGAATGCTACTATGCCCCACTTCAGTAGCGCGAAAAAGAGAATACCAAGAAGCACGCCAGAAATGCCAGCGAGAAGTTAGACGAATCAGGGAGGAATGGTGGAACAAAAAGATAAACGAGCTTCAAGAGTTTGCGAACAAGAACGATACCTATAACTTGTATCGGGGCATGAAGTCTGCAGTTGGTCCCATCAGAAAACCCCTGAATATAATTGAAGACAAGAATGGCAACAAGATAAGCAACAAAGAAGAAAGACTTGAAAGATGGCGAGAACACTTCCAACATGTATTCAACCAACAAACAACTGTAAACCTGGAAGGCATAGAAATAGACCCCATTACAGACAATCTGCCAAATGATGAACGCCCAACTGAAAATGAAATAATGTCCGCCATAAGCCAAATGAAGAACCGGAAGAGCCCAGGAAGCGACTCCATCACCGCAGAAATAATTAAAGGAGGAACTGGAGTATCAGTACAAATGCTGTACAACCTATTTGGAAAGATATGGGAGGAAAGATCAGTACCCCAAGAGTGGCGCAACTCAGAAATTGTCCCTATCTTCAAAAAAGGGAAAAAAACCAGCTGTGATAACTACCGCGGGATCTCACTCCTTTCAATTCCCGGTAAAGTGCTGGCGCGAGTTATCTATAACAAGCCCGAGAAATGTTCCCCACGGCAGTTCCGGCATCTGGACTTCATCGCCCAATTCTCCACTGACATTCAATACGTCCCAGGCAGCCAAAATTTCGTCGCTGACGCACTCTCCCGAGTTGATACCATCCACGCAACTCTCGACTACAAGTCCCTGGCAACCTCCCAGCAAACAGATGAGGAACTCAAGGTTCCACTCCAAGGCACCGACTCCGGCCTTCATCTCAAACTCCTCCAGATGCCCGAGTCGGATGTCCGCATCTACTGTGACGTCTCTACACGCACGGCGAGACCCTTCATCACACGGCCCTTCCGACGGACAGCCTTCAACTCGATCCACCAACTGTCCCACCCAAGCGTCAACACCACGGTGAAGCTCGTCAAGGAGAGATACGTCTGGCCTTCCATTTCCAAGGACTACCGCACATGGACACGAAGCTGCATGGATTTTAAAGTCGTCTTAGTTGGGGAAAGCTCCCGGAAAACCGTCTTAGTTGGGTATATTTGGAATCAGGAGACCTTTCCGCGTCTGTTGACATCAATTCCAGCCATGTACCTTATGAGGTAAATTTGTGCCCCGTTTTGCGATTTTTACCCTCTTCCCCAGGGATAAAGCCCCCGGTTTGGCCACCAAGACTCATATTTTTGAAATGTACTCGCCAACCCCCATCAGATCCATAGGAAGAAAATTTTGTACCTTATGAGGTAGAAAAAATGTACCTCAGCTCCGGCTCTAATATTAAATATTATGTGTTCATAAAGGTTAGAGACCTTGATTTTTCCCAAATCACCGATCAAAATGAATTTCCCATTTTTGGTGCTTTGCCTATTGGCGGAAGAACATGGAAAAATGAACAATAGAGTAGGTCATAACTCCGGCCCTGGTTGAATTTAAATTTTCTAAATTCACAAGTTCAAAATTAAGGTGGGGGACTCTATGATCACACTGTAAATTAAGAATTATGATGTATCTAATGTATTTGAGTATTCCTTTTTCATTAACAGAAAATCCATAGAAAACTATACGATGTGCATTCGTCTATACGTCTAGTATAAATATAAAAAAAAAAATATAATAATAATAAATAAACCACAGGGTACATACCAAATAGACATTAGAGCCCACATCGTTCAGACTGTACGGATTTTTCCCATTTTTTCGCAGCTCAATATCCCAAATTGCAACCTTAGGATGATCAGACTCCTTTACAACATACACAATATACTTCCCGTCACAGGAAAAACACATACATTGTACATCAGTACCTACATGAATCATTTCTACTTTATCAGAGGATTCCTTCAGGTTCCACAAACCAATGCATGGATTTTCATTCGAGAAAGATATAGCCGCATACTGACCTCTGAAAATATAGGTTCCTGTCATCTGTCATACAAACATACCTACCTATTACCTATGTATGTATTGTATAGTCGTTAATAAATTATTTATGAATCCTTTTGGGAGGAAACCAATTCGGTCCCAAAACCTTTTTTTTTTTGCTACCAATTGGGTCCGGGGCTTACTACCAGTTGGGTCCCGTATACCTGTAATGACTTGGATGAAAAAAATAACAATTACCTAAATTTTTGGTAATTTATTATTCAGAAGCCACGATAATGAAAAAGAAATCTTCTTTCTGTGTTTAACCTAACCCTATAATAACACTGATCACCGCTCAAATTGTGAAAGTTCCCAGTTGGGTCCCGTATACCTGTAATGACTTGGATGAAAAAAATAACAATTACCTAAATTTTTGGTAATTTATTATTCAGAAGCCACGACAATGAAAAAGAAATCTTCTTTCTGTGTTTAACCTAACCCTATAATAACACTGGTCACCGCTCAAATTGTGAAAGTTCCTAGATAAACCTAAAAAAAGGGCAAAGTTGAAATGAACAGAGCAATTTTTTTTTTCTTTTTTTTTAGAACCTGAATCAACCTGTATAGCACTCAAATTATTTAAAAGTCATCAGCATTATGTTTCCAAAAGTTTCCCCACTGTTTTATTTTATTGCATTTTCTCCATAAACTTTTTTTTACATTTTCCATATTGTACTTCTTCTTCTTCTTCTTCTTCTTCTTCTTCTTCTTCTTCTTCTTCTTCTTCTTCTTCTTCTTCTTCTTCTTCTTCTTGTACTTCTTCTTCTTCTTCTTCTTCTTCTTCTTCTTCTTCTTCTTCTTCTTCTTCTTCTTCTTCTTCTTCTTCTTCTTCTTATTCTTCTTCTTTTCTTCCTCCTCCTCCTCCTTCTTCCTTATCATAACATAAGGAAGTAAAAAAACAATCAAAATAGATCAGTTGCGCTTACTTGGGTGATGCTTCTTCTTCTTCTTCTTCTTCTTCTTCTTCTTCTTCTTCTTCTTCTTCTTCTTCTTTCTCCTCCTCCTTCTTCTTCTTCTTCTTCTTCTTCTCCTCCTCCTCCTCCTCCTCCTTCTTCTTCTTCTTCTTCTTCTCCTCCTCCTCCACCTCTTCTTCTCTTTCTATCTTCTTCTCTCCCATCTCCTCACAATCCTGTAAGTTACATTAAAACGAATCAACTTTTCTTCTTTTCCCCATCAACTTTGCACTCTGAATTTCTCTTGAGATGTGAAAATTTCACGAGGTTCCCCGCCAACACATACAATTTATTGTATTCCATACAGAGTGCATGTGTGTCCTGTTGTAAATTGTATGTGGTGGAGAAAACGTATGCCATACAAAGTGTACCTTGTATGTGTCATACAAAAGATCAAGTGTGTTATATTGTGATAAACAAACTGCAGAGCTGTAGAGTGCGCCATACAGTATATTGAATGGGCTAGAGAAAGCTCAAAGCTCAGTGGAATTTGACTTGTGACTTTGAATATTTTCAGGGCAGATAGAGTGATTTCTTTTGTTCGCTTAGCTTACGTGCGGTCTACCTTTTTTTCTTAGTTTTTAGTTATTTTATCTGAAGTTATTCAATTCAACTTGATTCGATCTCCTCTCTCTTTCTCTCTCTCTCTCTCTGCCTTGTAAGTCCTAGTTCGCGGATTCGATTCCCGCCCGGGTCGGATTTTATCCTGAACGGTTAAGGTTCGTTCTCGGAACGGTTGGCTTCCTCTTATCCTGTCTTCCTTCACCCTTCGCTTTCGGGACGATGAGACCTTAGCAGTTAGAGTTCCCTCACTATTCTCTCAAAAAAAAAAGATCGGAA
>NW_007378422.1:58503-65658 GCF_000475195.1 Diaphorina citri | reverse complement strand
CGCCCTAATGTCATGATGTGGTAGTTTTTGATAAAAAAATAAAATTATATTATAATTACATTGCCCCGGGCCCCCCCCCCCCCCGTGAGTTGAGTTTTTGCGGCCCGCCAACTCTCTACCTTGGTCTCTTGCGGCCCTCGGGTGCCCTAAGGTTGTACAACCCTGGTCTAGACATTGCCAGTTACCGTTCCCTTTATTCGACCTTTAGAAAAAATTGCTGTGTTCCATTTTTCGCTCTGCTCTCTACAATTAACGTAAATCAGCATTAGTAGCAAGACTGAAAGCGAGCGTATGTGGTGGAAACAGATGAGGTATATTCGTTTGACCCGATTTCCTGTACGATTAAATGGAAATGGGAAAACTAAGAGGGAGAGAAAGGAAGGGAGGAAGATGGAGATAGAGAGACCTTTAGCATTACCCCAGTAATGACATTTTGATGTTAGGTATATTGTAAATTATTAATCTTAGTTTATAGGTTGGTACTTAATTATTATATCAAAATGTCATAAAAAATCATGTGGATTGTTGAATAAACCAAAAGTTTACCAATGAGAATCATCAATATTAGGGCTTTTTGTTACAGGGAACTGTAACAATGGAGATCTTATATCGTCCCGAAATCGAAGAGAGAAGGCGGACGAACAGAGTAAATTTTACCCTGGGCGGGAATCGAACCTGCGACCCAGTGCATAAACTTAAGAGGCAATTATGCTACCTTTCAAGCTAAATAAAGGCTGGCAAATTTCTAGGAACTTCTACATAGGTAAGTGGTAGTAATATGGGAAAACGTACGTAGAAATGTCCGTACTCCATTCTACATAATTATGTATGGAAAAATAAAATTTTAGTTCTTGGTCAAAGGGTTCACATAGAAATTGGAATAATGTCATGCAACATGCAGCATGAAATGAATATGCAGCAAAAAACACATATGCAGCATGAAACACACTTGTGCTGCATTTCCTGCGTCAGCATGCTGAATGCTGCTCCAGATTATTGTCTGCTATTATTACAACCAGACAGCTTAAATTGCATAGAGGAAACTAAGTAGGTATTAAAAAAATTAACCAGAAAAACTGTGATTAAAAAAGAGCAAGAATCTTTGAAGTGGAATTAGCATCAAATTTGTTCAAAGGATTGTAGTAAGGCGGCTACAGACGATCAAGATCAAGTAGTGGAAGGCTTAATCGTGTGTAGGCCAGCCTAGTTGGAGGGCAGAATGCTCGAATTCTAAGAACAAAGTCAAGGGTTCGATTCTCACCCCTGGTGAAATTTATCCTAAATATGTAGTTTATTCTCGGAACAGCTGGTATCCTGTCTGCCTTCTCTCTTCGCTTTCGGGACGATAAGACCTTAGCAGTTACAGTTCCCCCTATCAAACCTCTTTAAAAAAAAAAAATCTTGTATAGTTAGGTAGTCATCTTTAGCGAATTTCAGTTAAATTTCAGAACCACTCTTTAATTCATTTCTTCTTCAGATTTCTACAAAGACACGGACTCAGTTTCAAGGTCACTAGATCTCATGGGAGCACCGACATCCAAACGGACAGATGAACACCAAACCGACCCATCCTCATGGTCTCTTGAGGGACAACCCAGGTTCTTCCAGACACGCCGAAGATTTTCCAAGTGGAAGGTAACTTTCTCCGATGGCTACCACCCTGAGTTTCAAACACAGGGTCGTAAAAATACTTGAGAAGTGTAGAATACGTCCTTGCTGCTATACTCTCCAGTTACAGTTCTCTCTAAAAAAAGCTCTTGAAAAAAAAAATCAGAATTGTAGGATACGTCTTTCCTTGCTGTACACACCTATTCTCAGTAGAACGCTTTACTCGTATGTCTTGTCTACAGCTACACCTTGCTCTTCTTCTTCTTTTTCCCCTTCTTCGTGCTTGTCTTTTTTTTCTTCTTCTTCTTCTTCTTCTTCTTCTTCTTCTACTTCGTATTCATTTCCTTCTTCTCCTTCCTTTTCTTCTTATTCTAATATGAAAATAACGCCTATATTGATTCAACATTTCAGGTTGGTTAGACATCTGATTAGCATTTTTTATTCATTTCAATATCTATTTTTGCCTCACAAATATCAATGATGAAAAAAAAAACTTTATCCCAGCACCCCAGCAGTCAAAATTGTTGATTGATGAAAAAATAAAACACGAAACAGTTCCTGCTCAGGGGCGAAGTTACAATAACATTCTACTTTTTCCCTTTGTGAGATTCGCACAAAATATTACCCAGTCATAATACGAGTATTTTTCAAAGTTACAATAGTTTACCTAGTAGAAATAGAGTTGATTTAGAGTTAGATTGTCGCATTACTATAAAAAGTAGAATTTTCTCCCCTAAACTCTGTCTTAAGTTCGATTTTTCCGATTTTCGAAGACCAAATTCTCCTCAACTTTTCCAATTGCAATTCTTTGCATTCTCCAGGGTAAAAGTTCAAAGCACCGATCCCGAGTTCAACCGAGCACGGCCGAAACTGATTCGGCCTCGGACCTCTCTTCCGAAACCGACCGATTCCTTCGAGCACTTCTGACCAGGGAGCCAAACGCTGCGTCCAGCGGAAATCTGACGGAGAGGTCTAACGGAGCATCTGTTGAGGCTGATGAACGAGTGATACCGTCTGTGTTTCATCTGGACGAGGACATGAGGCGTCAGATTGAGAATATCGACGTTCTTTTGGGTCAAGTATGGAAGAACATTTGATTATTAAATTTGGGTGCACGAGAGACAAAAATACCTACTTGGGCTCGGTTTATATTGCTTCTCTCAGACTGTTAAAATTGTCGGCCAGCTAAAACACATTTGAATCAATGCTGATTTAACAAGCCAATAACACTAAGAGCCTAATAAATGCTCTTACATTAAACCGAATTAAAAAACGGCTCTTGTTATTGAAATAGCCATAGCCTCTTATAGTATTTTATGTTAATACTGAATACCGATAATTATTACCTATTTACCTAAGTGCTGTGTGTAAAATTATAAATACCTGTCTAAGGAAGCCATAAGGGGTATCATGGGGTAAGGGAAGAGTAACTAACCATCATTTAATTAACACGTCTACGAAAAATGAAACAGGGGATTAGTGGATGTGCAAAGTAACCTGAAAGCAATGTATTGTACGTTTTATACATTGCACATTGCATACTCAAATAGTTTCACGGCGTTCATACAAAATATGTTTGTGTCAAAGTAGGAGGCTCACAAGAAATCTAACGGAGAGGTCTGACGGAGCATCTGTTGAGGATGATGAACGAGTGATACCGTCTGTGTTTCATCTGGACGAGGACATGAGACGTCAGATTGAGAATATCGACGTTCTGTTGGGTCAAGTATGGAAGAACTTTTGATTATTAAATTTGGGTGCACGAGACACAAAAATACCTACTTGGGCTCGGTTTATATTGCTTCTATCAGACTGTTGAAATTGTCGGCCAGTTAAAACACATTTGAATCAATGCTGATATCAAGTCAATAACACTAAGAGCCTGATAAATGCTATTACATTAAACCGAATTAAAAAACGGCTTTTGTTATTGAAATAGCCATAGCCACCCTATAGTATTTTATGTTAATACTGAATACTGATAATTATTACCTATAAGTGCTGTGTGTAAAATTATAAACACCTGTCTAAGGAAGCCATAAGGGTTATCATGGGGTAAGGGAAGAGTAACACTATGTAACTAACCATCATTCAATTAACACGTCTACGAAAAATGACACAGGGGATTAGTGGATGTGCAAAGTAATCTGAAAGCAATGTATTGTACGTTTTATACATTGCACATTGCATACTCAATGAGTTTCACGGCGTTCATACAAAATATGTTTGTGTCAAGAAAGTAGGAAGGAGGCTCACAACTCACAATCATGTTGAGAGTTGAGATAGCACTTTTGGGGTTTGTGACATATGAACGACCAGTTTCTTACAGAACAGTGAAGTTAAGACACACTGAGCATCGACAGGTGGTTATTACCTATCACCAGTATCCAGTGCCTAACTAGAATCCTTGGGAATATTGTCAATTATTATTATTATTAGCAAAAGATAAGTGTTTCATCGTCGTTTTTTGACATTCCTATAACTTCATCCTGTTTTAGGACCCAAAAGAAAGGTTTAGAGAACTTTAAAAAAAAAAAAAAAAAAAAAAAAAAACATATTTCCCAGGAAACATATTATTATTTCCCACAGGAAAGTCAAGCCAGAGTCCCGGGTATGATAGCAATTTTATTTATTTTGCGAGAAAAAAAAAATCAGTGGCAATAAATTTAATTTTGCTCTTTTCCCCTCTATCTTCTCTCTTCCTTCCTTCCTTCCTTCCTCTCTCTCTCTCTCTCTCTCTCTCTTCCTATTCCTATCTCTTCTCATCCTTCCTTTCTCTCTCTCTCTCTTCCTATCTCCTCTCATCCTTCCTTCCTCTCTCTCTCTCTCTCTCTCTCTCTCTCTCTCTCTCTCTCTCTCTCTCTCTCTCTCTCTCTCTCTCTCTCTTCCTACATCTCCTTTTAATATCGCGTTATCACAAGCTTTGCATTCCACAGTTCTGCTTTCTGCTCTACGCTCTATGCTCTTTACGCTCTACAGTAAACAACTTTAATGGTATTTACAACTGCATTCCACTACCTGCCTCGGTGGTGTAGTAAATAGGAGGGCGTGGGTTCAATCCCAGCCAGGTATGATTTTTTGGCTCCCCGCCCTCAATGTAGTTTTTAGAATTGGACCACAATTATACTAGTGGCCTACTGCGGGAGCCTTTTTCATCACTACTGCTGTGAACTATGGCGATGAAAATGTATACAGCTAGTGTACAGATTTTCCTCTCTACCTCTACAGAATATAGGGCGTAATCAGTATTAATAGCTGTATTCCCAGGCTAGTTAGCTTGGAAGGTAGAGCATCTGCCTTGTAAGCGCTAGGTCTAGACCAGGCTTGTCCAACCCGCGGCCCGCGAGCTCATTTTTGTAACCAAAGTGATGGGATAACTAAACAATCTCGTACTGCTGGCTTTACTCGACTTGGGCTGAATGAGAATAATGTGAGTAGCCTAGGGTAGCTTGTCGCCGAACGTGGGTAGAGACTTTAGCAGAATACCTAACTAGGTAATCTCGAAACTTTTTAGTGACACCTACCTAGGTTTAAGTAATACCTGGACTCGTACCTAAGTATGTATTGAGAATACAGGTCACCACACACCTGCTACTCCCAGACTTACGTAGAAGTTCTCACAACTTTCCTTCACTCTTCCAGGACACCTCTACCAATGTGCTGTCGGAAGAAGATTGGAATTATCTGCTGTCAAAACCTGGAGACGAATTGTCTGGAGACAAAGAAGAAGATGATAAAGAAGGTGGAAATGGAAAGGAAGATGAAAGTTTAGGGGAAACTTTACCTGAACTTTCGGACAATGGAACTTTGCCTGAACCTTCAGAAAATGGCAGTGTTTTAGAAGAAAGTAGGTAATGATTTTTGAGTTTCATTTCAATACATTGAAGCAACGCCGATCGTGGCATATAACTGAATGGGTGCCTACCAGATGTTTTTATTACTTTCTATATTTTTGTTACTTTTAAGATTTACCTCATTCTTGGTATGTTATGAATGTTATAATGCGGTAATTTGAGTTTGTTTTTCTCAAGAGATTTGCAATTACATATAGCAATTGTCAGAGAAATTGGTTCACTAACTTGGCACTCTCCATTATTGTTGTTGCGTTTACGTCTTCATTTTGTGCACATTTTTGATCTTTTCATCGTCTGGGATTCTACCTACGGAAATTGAAATTGCTGGATACTCAAATTCAGAACATTATTGAGGGAAAGGTACCAATACATACATATACGAGTACTAGCTACCTAGATACCATAGGGTATCTAGGTGGTTTAGAGAACTGTAAAACTCGCCCTGGAAAAACGGCCTCAATTCGGCCCACATAGGTTCAATTGGAACAATTTATAATTTAAAAATCGTTTTTCTGTTTGTTTGTTTGTTTGTCTGTCTGTCTGTCTGTCTGTCTGTCTGTCTGTCTGTCTGTCTCTCTCTCTCTCTCTCTCTCTCTCTCTCTCTCTCTCTCTCTCTCTCAATGAAAAAAAAATTCATAAAAATTGTTTCTCCCTCAATAAATGAGTCGAGAAAAACTTCCTCAATATTCCGCCAGAGAGCGGTCGTAGTACCGAAATTAGAAACATTCTTCATGTTTGAAAAGACTGTGTGGGCCGGCGGCGATAGCACGTTGAATACACTAGTTTACCAATAGTTCACTGAAGTGAAGAAACAGTTCGCGTGGTTGGTATCCGGATGGAATACCAATCAAAACCAAAGTGATGGGATAACTAAACAATCTCGTACTGCTGGCTTTACTCGACTTGGGCTGAATGAGAATAATGTGAGTAGCCTAGGGTGGCTTGTCGCCAAACGTGGGTAGAGACTTTAGCAGAATACCTAACTAGGTAATCTCGAAACTTTTTAGTAACTCTTGACACCTACCTAGGTTTTAGTAATACCTGGACTCGTACCTAAATATGTATTGAGAATACAGGTCACCGCACACCTGCTACTCCCAGACTTACGTAGAAGTTCTCACAACTTTCCTTCACTCTTCCAGGACACCTCCACCAATGTGCTGTCGGAAGAAGATTGGAATTATCTGCTGTCAAAACCTGGAGACGAATTGTCTGGAGACAAAGAAGAAGATGATAAAGAAGGTGGAAATGGAAAGGAAGATGAAAGTTTAGGGGAAATTTTACCTGATCTTTCGGACAATGGAACTTTGCCTGAACCTTCAGAAAATGGCAGTGTTTTAGAAGAAAGTAATGATTTTTGAGCAAGATTGAAGAAGCTTAGGTGCTGATTTTGAAACATGATTTCATTTCAATACACTGAAGCAACGCCGAGCGTGGCATAGAACTGGAAGGGTGCCTACCAGATGTTTTTATTACTTTCTTTATTTTTATTACTTTTAAGATTTACCTCATTCTTGGTATGTTATGAATGTTATGATGCGGTAATTTGAGTTTGTTTTTCTCAAGAGATTTGCAATTACATATATGTAGCAATAAAATTGTCAGAGAAATTGGTTCACTAACTTGGCACTCTCCATTATTGTTGTTGCGTTTACGTCTTCATTTTGTGCACATTTTTGATCTTTTCATCTCT
>NW_007378422.1:43777-58044 GCF_000475195.1 Diaphorina citri | reverse complement strand
TCTCTCTCTCTCTCTCTCTCTCTCTCTCTCTCTCTCTCTCTCTCTCTCTCTCTCTCTCTCTCTCTCTCTCTTTTCCTATTCCTATCTCTTCTCATCCTTCCTTTCTCTCTCTCTCTCTCTCTCTTCCTATCTCCTCTCATCCTTCCTTCCTCTCTCTCTCTCTCTCTTCCTACATCTCCTTTTAATATCGCGTTATCACAAGCTTTGCATTCCACAGTTCTGCTTTACTGTTCTACGCTCTACAGTAAACATAAACAACTTTAATAGTATTTACAACTGCATTCCACTACCTGCCTCGGTGGTGTAGTAAACAGGACGGCGTGGGTTCAATCCCAGCCAGGTATGATTTTTTGGCTCCTTTGCCCTCAATGTAGTTTGAGAATTGGACCACAATTATACTAGTGGCCTACTGCTGTAGACTTTTTCATCACTACTGCTGTGAACTATGGCGATGAAAATGTACAGCTAGTGTACAGATTTTCCTCTCTACCTCTACAGAATATAGGGCGTAATCAGTATTAATAGCTGTGTTCCCAGGCTAGTTAGCTTGGAATGTAGAGCATCTGCCTTGTAAGCGCTAGGTCTAGACATTGCCAGTTACCGTTCCCTTTATTCGACCTTTAGTTGAGAGTTGAGATAGCACTTTTGGGGTTTGTGACATATGAACGACCAGTTTCTTACAGAACAGTGAAGTTAAGACACACTGAGCATGGTTTCTATTTCGACAGGTGGTTATTATCACCAGTATCCAGTGCCTAACTAGAATCCTTGGGAATATTGTCAATTATTATTAGCAAGAGATAAGTGTTTCATCGTCGTTTTTTGACATTCCTATAACTTCATCCTGTTTTAGGATCCAAAAGAAACCCGTGTGGACGAGCTCAAATGTTCGGACTCAGATTCTGACGTCGAACTTCTGGACATGGCCACGAGAAAATTTCTGAAGAAAATCCAGAACAAACGGCTCCGACGAAAACGGGGTCTGGGATTCTATCTACGGAAATTGAAATTGCTGGATACTCAAATTCAGAACATTATTGAGGGAAAGGTACCAATACATACCTACATATACGAGTACTACCTACCTATGTAGATACCATAGGGTATCTAGGCGGTTTAGAGAACTGTAAAACTCGCCCTGGAAAAACGGCCTCTATTCGGCCCACATAGGTTCAATTGTCCGACGAAAACGGGGTCTGGGATTCTATCTACGGAAATTGAAATTGCTGGATACTCAAATTCAGAACATTATTGAGGGAAAGGTACCTATTCATACAGTTTTCTAAACCACCTAGATACCCTATGGTATCTAGGTGGTTTAGAGAACTGTAAAATTCGCCCTGGAAAAACGGCCTCTATTCGGCCCACATAGGTCCAATTGGAACCATTTATAACTATTTAAAAATCGTTTTTCTGTTTGTCTCTCTCTCTCTCTCTCTCTCTCTCTCTCTCTCTCTCTCTCTCTCTCTCTCTCTCTCTCTCTCTTTCTTTCTCCCTCTCTCCCTCTCTCTCTCTCTCAATGAAAAAAATTTCATAAAAATTGTTTCTCCCTCAATAAATGAGACGAGAAAAACTTCCTCAATATTCCGCTAGAGAGCGGTCGTAGTACCGAAATTAGAAACATTTTTCATGTTTGAAAAGACTGTGTGGGCCGGCGGCGATAGCACGTTGAATACACTAGTTTACCAATATACCAATAGTTCACTGAAGTGAAGAAACAGTTCGCGTGGTTGGTATCCGGATGATGGGATAACTAAACAACCTCGTACTGCTGGCTTTACTCGACTTGGGCTGAATGAGGATAATGTGAGTAGCCTAGGGTAGCTTGTCGCCAGACGCGACTGTCAACAATGTCAACTGTTTCAACTGATGTTTCATCAGAGACCTTGGTATCGACAATTCAACACTCTGGAATCCACATTCTACTTTCACTGATGACTGGCCGTGAGCCGTGACGAAAGTGGCACAATTAAAACGCAAAACATAAATATGCCATCTCGAAAACACAACATTTATTTTGACTGCCGTGAATCAACAGTTTCGAGGGAAAGAGGGCTTAGGGCACAATTTTCTAGGAGGAGAGGGCTGAAAACATTTCATTGGCGAAATACATTGCCACATTTTCTGGACCACGGCCAAGGAAGTAAGACGTGGAGTTTTGTGAATTAGATACGTACGTATATGTACGTAAATAATGTACGTGACTCGACTGTCAACAATGTCAACTGTTTCAACTGATGTTTCATCAGAGACCTTGGTATCAACAATTCAACACTCTGGAATCCACATTTTACTTTCACCGATGACTGGCCGTGAGCCGTGACGAAAGTGGCACAATTAAAACGCAAAACATAAATATGCCATCCACAGATGAGGTATATTCGTTTGACCCGATTTCCCGTACGATTAAATGGAAATGGGAAAACTAAGAGGGAGAGAAAGGAAGGGAGGAAGTGGAAGAGAGAAAGGAAAGGAGATGGAGATAGAGGGAACTTTAGCATTACCCCAGTAATGACATTTTGATGTTAGGTATATTGTAAATTATTAATCGTAGTTTATAGGTGGGTACTTAATTATTATATCAATATGTCATTGTGAGGACGGAGCAGGAAAATTTTCTAGGAGGAGAGGGCTGAAAACATTTCATTGGCGAAATACATTGCCACATTTTCTGGCCCACGGCCAAGGAAGTAAGACGTGGAGTTTTGTGAATTAGATACGTATATGTACGTAAATAATGTACGTATAGGTATGAGATAGGAGGAGGATTTTCTGAAGATTTTGAAGAAATATGAACATATTTCTAGACACTGGAATTTTCTAAACATTCATTAGGTAGGTCGGTAAGTAGGTAGGTATAGATATGAAGCCTATGAAGGTAGTTATTGAAAACGGAGAGATTAGACAGGGACCTCAAAATTGTGGTCTTAAAGTTGTAGGTACATATTAGGTGAAATCCAAGCTGTAGCTACTCATAATTATCAAACATACAGTGTCAATGAATGAAAGCCTTTGTTAGTACTTCTCAGTCTTCTCACATATTTTACTCGCTTTAATAAAGTACTCGTACTGCGAATTTTATTGACTCTTATTGATCAGAGACTGAGGTGAGTCTGAGTAAGTTACTAAATTTTTTGATACCATCGGGACTTACGAAATCCGTTCATATGAGAAAAACCTATTGGTGACAATATCTTGTCCGGACTGTCATAAGTCATAGTCATCCAACGACGAAAGATTATTCTTCAATTGACATTTCAAACAAAATGATTGTACAAAACATAAAAAGAAAACACACATTACATGAAAAAAGCGAGACTGTCATAAGTCATAGTCATCCAACGACGAAAGATTATTCTTCAATTGACATTTCAAACAAAATGATTGTACAAAACATGAAAAGAACACACATTACATGAAAAAAGCGAAAAAACATGGCTTATACCGTACATGAGGTCTCATAATAATACAATTCTATGCATGCATAACTCTTGGAATCAAGTCAAAAAATCGTGTGCGTTTCGACCTCCCCTCGCCCGTCCCTCTGACGAGAAGAATCCAAATTTCGTCCAACTCCTCAGTTTTAAACTGACCGTTTTCGACTAATCAACGAACTTTTTTGTGTGTTTAATTTAGTTTATTTATTTTTACTAATATCAAAATGGTTTACGAATCAGATTTCTACACGACCCGTCGTCCCTACTCTAGCTACTCTAGACCTACGGTCACATCATACTCAGTCACGGTAAGCAAAGTAAACTTTTTAAATATTTATTCAGCCGTCGTCCCTACTCTAGCTACTCTAGACCTACGGTCACATCATACTCAGTCACGGTAAGCAAAGGAAACTTTTTAAATATTTATTCATGGCGAAATTGTACCCTAGGATTGGCTTTAAGGAATTCCTCAAGCACAGTAGGTACTATAGACAGGAAAGTCGGGATAAAGTGATGCAACAAACTATTGAGAGCCAACCTAGTAACCAGTCTGGGTTGCGGATTAGATTCCCGCCCGGGGCGGATTTTATCCTAATGAGATAAGGTACATTCTCAGAACGGTTGGCTTTTTCCAATTCTGTCCTCCTTCTATCTTCGCTTCTCGGACGATAAGAACTCAATCCAGTCAAACTCAAAAATAATCATAATAAAAGAGGTATGATTAATTCTTCAAAAATCTTGTAACTTTTGAGCCACTTATACCAAGCCAATTGACGTGAAAATTGTCACACCTGTGGTTAGTGAGGGTTTACCATAAATAATTTTACTGTTGAAAAGAATCACACGAGAGAACCATGTTTTTCACTTGTTTATATTGAGGAATTCAAGAGCTTCCTATTTGTGCACTTTGGCCCTTGGCTTTTGTACTACCGTATATATGTGGTGTTTTTGTCGGAAAAAAATCGAGGACTGAAGTTCGGACTGAAATTCTTTGCTATTGCTATGTTGTATTAGTGACTTAAATTGGGACAAAATATAGGCTACGATTTCCACTCTCTCATTTATCACCCTTCAGTTCAAGATTCAGTCCTCTTTTATGCTTAAACAATAAAATTATAACCATTTGTGTATTTAATTCACACAACTTGTCCTGCTAGTAACGCGTATAAAACAAACAGCGTACTAAATCTACTATTAACTGGGATTTTTTGAATTTAAATAACATTTAAAACCCTAT
This sequence comes from Diaphorina citri, assembly GCF_000475195.1. Lineage (NCBI taxonomy): Eukaryota > Metazoa > Arthropoda > Insecta > Hemiptera > Psyllidae > Diaphorina > Diaphorina citri. The sequence continues at coordinate 53,370 of NW_007378422.1, read as the reverse complement.
GCCAATAACATCGAAAATCCTCTTAGAGTGGCCTAACTTTATAGTGATTCTCGGAACATCAAAATAGAAGTGTCGATAAAGGTATATGGTATAGGTAACATGGTACAGGTAGATATAAATAGCATTTAATTACCTAGAATTATAAACAATATTTTATTACAAGAGAGAATTTTATAATGTGAAAATATATTTATGTACCTATAGTAATATACATACATCTACCCACAAGTCTTCGAAATATCCAGGGCTCCAAGAACACCTGCAAAAATACTCCCTAACTGACAGGAAGAAAGCAAGCAGCTTTATCTTGATGCTTTCTTTTTTATCGGACTTTGTAGAATCGGCAGAACCCAGAGCTAGAGAAAATAATAATAATAAAATATCTGGTTTTATATCCATTATATTGATATTTGGTTTTATATTCATACAAACTATTATACACCCTATCATAAATCAACCATCTCAAATAATATTTCAAAAAATATCTCGTTATGTTATTTTCCCTTTTTCCCCCAATGAATAACAGGAAACTTAGCTACGCTCTTTTAATTTTGTAAACAATATCTCCCTCGAAGTTTACAAAAAAGCTATGATTAATAGGTCTAGTTTTCAACTCGAAAGAAAATTCTATTAATTTCTACACTTTTGTACCATCCAGCCAGGGCTCGTTTCAACTTTTCCTGACGAACGTTTCAAAAGGGGGGTTTTTTCTACGTGTCTTCATAATCTCTATCTAATATCTAGATAATAAATGTACCCCTACCTAACCCTTACAGAAGCCAAATGGCATCAGCAGGACGCCACACATGCCAAACAAAATTTTAACACGTTAGGCAAAGTGATAAGAGATTACTGCAATTGGGATTACATATATTTTGGAATGCATCTAATTAGAGTGGTTCAGCCAAAAATAGGTGAATGAGAAAAATTACTACGTTGGAGATTAATGAAGTAGGTATGCATGACTTAAGTAGATTGATTACATATGTACCTATGTTGAAATGAATCTTCTTGGTAGAGTGCTTCAGCCAAAAAAGGAGAATGTGAAGAAGAATTACCACACTGGGGAAGTAATGAAGTATACATAAGTGGAATAGATTACCTATAGCTCACCTGACAAATTGGTCAATTTATGACCAGAAAATAAGACCCTAGAAATCCTGGACTAACTTTTTTTTTTTTTTTTGCACCGTGACGTACTGAGTTCTGATTTGCACCAAAACCTCTAGGAAAAAACTGGTTTACTTTGTGTCACTCCCTGTGTAATACAGACGGATACTACAATCGGAACAACTGGTTAATAATTCGGGGAAAAGTTTATAACTAGTCGCCTGTGTGATTCGCATATGGTGGTTTGAGTTTCCAACTTCTTATTCCCCATTTTTTTTTTTTTTTTTTTTTTGTACCGTGACGTACTGAGTTCTGATTTGCACCAAAACCTCTAGGAGAAAACTGGTTTACTTTGTGTCACTCCCTGTGTAATACAAACGGATACTACAATCGGAGAAACTGGTTAATAATTCGGGGAAAAGTTTATAACTAGTCGCCTGTGTGATTCGCATATGGTGATTTGAGTTTCCAACTTCTTAGACCGATCCCGAGTTCAACCGAGCACGGCCGAAACTGATTCGGCCTCGGACCTCTCTTCCGAAACCGACCGATTCCTTCGAGCACTTCTAACCAGGGAGCCAAACGCTGCGTCCAGCGGAAATCTAACGGAGAGGTCTGACGGAGCATCTGTTGAGGATGATGAACGAGTGATACCGTCTGTGTTTCATCTGGACGAGGACATGAGGCGTCAGATTGAGAATATCGACATTCTGTTGGGTCAAGTATGGAAGAACTTTGATTATTAAATTTGGGTGCACGAGAGACAAAAATACCTACTTGGGCTCGGTTTATATTGCTTCTATCAGGCTGTTAAAATTGTCGGCCAGTTAAAACACATTTGAATCAATGCTGATTTAACAAGCCAATAACACTAAGAGCCTGATAAATGCTCTTACATTAAACCGAATTAAAAAACGGCTCTTGTTATTGAAATAGCCATAGCCTCTTATAGTATTTTATGTTAATACTGAATACCGATAATTATTACCTATTTACCTAAGTGCTGTGTGTAAAATTATAAATACCTGTCTAAGGAAGCCATAAGGGGTATCATGGGGTAAGGGAAGAGTAACTAACCATCATTTAATTAACACGTCTACGAAAAATGAAACAGGGGATTAGTGGATGTGCAAAGTAACCTGAAAGCAATGTATTGTACGTTTTATACATTGCACATTGCATACTCAAATAGTTTCACGGCGTTCATACAAAATATGTTTGTGTCAAAGTAGGAGGCTCACAACACAACTCACAATCATGTTGAGAGTTGAGATAGCACTTTTGGGGTTTGTGACATATGAACGACCAGTTTCTTACAGAACAGTGAAGTTAAGACACACTGAGCATGGTTTCTATTTCGACAGGTGGTTATTATCACCAGTATCCAGTGCCTAACTAGAATCCTTGGGAATATTGTCAATTATTATTAGCAAGAGATAAGTGTTTCATCGTCGTTTTTTGACATTCCTATAACTTCATCCTGTTTTAGGATCCAAAAGAAACCCGTGTGGACGAGCTCAAATGTTCGGACTCAGATTCTGACGTCGAACTTCTGGACATGGCCACGAGAAAATTTCTGAAGAAAATCCAGAACAAACGGCTCCGACGAAAACGGGGTCTGGGATTCTATCTACGGAAATTGAAATTGCTGGATACTCAAATTCAGAACATTATTGAGGGAAAGGTACCAATACATACCTACATATACGAGTACTACCTACCTATGTAGATACCATAGGGTATCTAGGCGGTTTAGAGAACTGTAAAACTCGCCCTGGAAAAACGGCCTCTATTCGGCCCACATAGGTTCAATTGGAACCATTTATAACTATTTAAAAATCGTTTTTCTGTTTGTCCCTCTCTCTCTCTCTCTCTCTCTCTCTCTCTCTCTCTCTCTCTCTCTCTCTCTCTCTCTCTCTCTCTCTCTCTCTCTCTCTCTCCCATTCTCTTTGTTTACTCATCCCATACCCATTCTTCACTCTCGTTTATTCTCTATGTCTGTTCTTTTTCTTCTTGCTCTTCTTCTTCTTTTTCCCCTTCTTCGTGCTCGTCTTTTTTTTCCTCCTTCTCTTTGTTTACTCATCCCATACCCATTCTTCACTCTCTTTTATTCTCTATGTCTGTTCTTTTTTCTTCTTGCTCTTCTTCTTCTTTTTCCCCTTCTTCGTGCTTGTCTTCTCTTTGTTTACTCATCCCATACCCATTCTTCACTCTCTTTTATTCTCTATGTCTGTTCTTTTTTCTTCTTGCTCTTCTTCTTCTTCTTCTTCTTCTCCTTCTTCGTGCTCGTCTTTTTTTTTTTCTTCTTCTTCTTCTTCTTCTTCTTCTTCTTCTACTTCGTATTCATTTCCTTCTTCTCCTTCCTTTTCTTCTTATTCTAATATGAAAATAACGCCTATATTGATTCAACATTTCAGGTTGGTTAGACATCTGATTAGCATTTTTTATTCATTTCAATATCTATTTTTGCCTGGCAAATATCAATGATTAAAAAAAAACTTTATCCCAGCAGTCAAAATTGTTGATTGATGAAAACATGAAACACAAAACTCCATACAATTCCTCCTACAGGGGCGAAGTTACAATAACATTCTACTTTTTCCCTTTGTGAGATTCGCACAAAATATTACCCAGTCATAATACGAGTATTTTTCAAAGTTACAATAATAAAACACGAACAATTCCTCCTACAGGGGCGAAGTTACAATAACATTCTACTTTTTCCCTTTGTGAGATTCGCACAAAATATTACCCAATTAGACATCTGATTAGCATTTTTTATTCATTTCAATATCTATTTTTGCCTGGCAAATATCAATGATGAAAAAAAAAAACTTTATCCCAGCAGTCAAAATTGTTGATTGATGAAAAAATAAAACACAAAACTCCATACAGTTCCTCCTACAGGGGCGAAGTTACAATAACATTCTACTTTTTCCCTTTGTGAGATTCGCACAAAATATTACCCAATACAAAATATTACCCAATACCACGAACATTATCCCATCAGGATAAAATCCGCCCCGGGCGGAAATTGAACCCGCGGCCTAGCGCTTACAAGACAGACGCACTACCAACTTAGCAAACAAAATACCCATGCAACCTATAGTTAGCTTGGAAGGTAACGCGTTTGAGTTGTAAGCGCCAGGTCGGGTTCGATTCCCGTCCGGCGCTGATTTTAGTGGATGTGCCAAAGATAGGTTACCCAGAACCGATTTCTACATGGGTACCTAGAACTGGCTTTGTTTTATTTTTCACTCTCTAAACTATTTACCTACATTTAAGAAAACAAAGGGTTAACTGAATAATGGAAACTCCAGTCAATTCAGTTTCTAACCGAGTTCATTTTCCAGCTAAAAGTTTCCCAGTCTGGTGTCAACGTGTACCCGACAGTCCATAATCCACTCCAGTCAAGTGAAGACCATGTCTAGAAATATGTATGATATCGTACTTGACCATTATCTCAAACTAAACAACATTGAAGAAAACAAAGGGTTAACTGAATAACAGAAACTCCAGTCAATTCAGTTTCTAACCGAGTTCATTTTCCAGCTAAAAGTTTCCCATTCTGGTGTCAACGTGTACCCTCACTTCATTACCAAACATTTCATCAACAACATTGGGTTGAAGTTTTCCGATTTGTTTAAAAAAAAACTTTGCGCAAACTATTTTCACGGATAACTGAGGGGTTAGTTGTGTGGGTGGGAGAGTGGCACAATGCTTGCTGACTTTTTCTAAATTAGTGATTCTGTGGAACTCACTTAGAAAAGAGAGCTTACATAATATAGGATCCTGATCTCTAAAACCTAATGAACAACAGTCCTCTAGGGTTAAACATGTTACTATTTTCACGGATAACTGAGGGGTTAGTTGTGTGGGTGGGAGAGTGGCACAATGCTTGCTGACTTTTTCTAAATTAGTGATTCTGTTGAACTCTTTTAGAAAAGAGAGTCAACATAATATAGGATCCTCATCTCGTGATGGAGACTAAAACCTAATGAACAACAGTCCTCTAGGGTTAAACATGTTTTTTTATCAAAATTCTACAAACTGTTCGACAAAGAGAATACCAAGAAGTTAATAATTGAGAGTATGGTAATATTGGAAACTGCCCTCACTTGACTTCATCGATTGAATGATGTTCGGGGGGAAAAAATCGTGTCGTGTGTAATGGGAAAACTTTCATTCAAATTGCATTGCCTACAGGACATTCAGAAAAAAAAATCGGATGAAACTTACGGGAACGAGAATACCAAGAAGTTAATAATTGAGAGTATGGTAATATTGGAAACTGCCCTCACTTGACTTCATCGATTGAATGATGTTCGGGGGGGAAAAAATCGTGTCGTGTGTAATGGGAAAACTCTCATTCAAATTGCATTGCCTACAGGACATTCAGAAAAAAAATCGGATGAAACTTGCGGCAAGTGGGAACCCCGTACTTAAAAATCCAATCTTTCTCTCCCAGAAACTGAGGAAACACTGGTGTGTGGTGAGACTTCGGAATTTCAATTATTTCCCTCAAAGAAATTTCACCCCCGGTAGAAATTGCTGAGCAAGAGCAGGAGGGGAAAGATTTCACATCCTCTTCCAGAAATAACTTTGGGGGAGAGGGGGTTAGTATGGGGGAGGAGGGGTAATAATACAGGATGGGGGGAGAGAGAGAGAGAAATTCTACAACCTCTCCCTCGTCCACCCCAGAAATAACTTTAGGAGGGGGAAAGAGGGGGTTAGTATGGAGGAGGAGGAGGAGAGGAAGGAGGCGGTTTTACACAATTAATTAAGAAAACTTTTAGTCCCGCATTCAAAACCGAGGAAAGTGGGTTGGTGTGTTTTCTGGGGGAAGATTAGGTATTCCTTTTTTTTCTTCCTTTGTGCGGTTTTCTATTTTTCTCTAGTTTCTCCTCGAAAGGAAAGAGGGGGTTTGTATGGAGGAGGAGGAGAGGAAGGAGGCGGTTTTACACAATTAATTAAGAAAACTTTTAGTCCCGCATTCAAAACCGGGTAAAGTGGGTTGGTGTGTTTTCTGGGGGAAGATTATTCCTTTTTTTCCCCTTCCTTTGTGCGGTTTTCTATTTTTCTCTAGTTCCTCCTCGAGATACAGCAGTCCTCTCCCTCGTCCACCCCAGAAATAACTTTAGGGGGGGGGAGAAAGGGAGGGTTGGTATGGAGGAGGAGAGGAAGGAGGCGGTTTTACACAATTAATTAAGAAAACTTTTAGTCCCGCATTCAAAACCGGGTGGTGTGTGGTGAAAGTGGGTTGGTGTGTTTTCTGGGGAAAGATTATTCCTTTTTTTCCCCTTCCTTTGTGCGGCTTTCTATTTTTCTCTAGTTCCTCCTCGAAATACAGCAGGTTCATTGCGGTGCGAATCAGTCAAAGCTGGAGAAAAATTAAAGTCAGGAGACTGCAAGAGAAACTGTGAAACTTTCACAAGTCTGGTTCTTTGCTCCTCCCTCTACGTCTTCCTCTACCTGTAACTGCTAAGGTCTTATCGTTCCGAAATCGAAGAGAAAAGCCAGCCTTTCCGAGAGCGAACATTATCCGTTCAGGATAAAATCCGCCCCGGGTGGGAATCGAATCCGCGGCCTAGCGCTTACAAGGCAGACGCAATACCAGCCAAGCTAACTAGGCTGGCTCTTTAGATGACACGAATCAGTCAAAGCTGGAGAAAAATTATAGTCAGGAGACTGCAAGAGAAACTGTGAAACTTTCACAAGTCTGGTTCTTTGCTCCTCCTTCTACGTCTTCCTCTACCTGTAACTGCTAAGGTATTATCGTTCCGAAATCGAAGAGAAAAGCCAGCCTTTCCGAGAGCGAACATTATCCGTTCAGGATAAAATCCGCCCCGGGTGGGAATCGAATCCGCGGCCTAGCGCTTACAAGGCAGACGCACTACCAACCAAGCTAACTAGGCTGGCTTGTGTTTTAATATGACGTCCGAGAGCGAACATTATCCGTTCAGGATAAAATCCGCCCCGGGTGGGAATCGAACCCGCGGCCTAGCGCTTACAAGGCAGACGCACTACCAGCCAAGCTAACTAGGCTGGCTCTTTAGTTAACATGACGAGGGTTAAACGCCGAAGCATTTTTCACATTTCCAATACCCGGTGATCCGAAGCGTTATGTCCCCGTGTTGATAACGCCAGGGCGGTATGGTACGTCAGGATGCCTGAGTCAGGCGGTCCGAAAATAGCTATGACGTCACGGCAATCATAATCACGTTACAAAAACAATGCAACTCGAGCGAAAGAGTTTGATTTATCACTCGTGAGATAATGAGATATTTATGAGCGAGGAGGGAAAATGGGAGGATGGCATCCACAGCCAAACGTGGGTAGAGACTTTAGCAGAATACCTAACTAGGTAATCTCGAAACTTTTTAGTGACACCTACCTAGGTTTAAGTAATACCTAGACTCGTACCTAAGTATGTATTGAGAATACAGGTCACCGCACACCTGCTACTCCCAGACTTACGTAGAAGTTCTCACAACTTTCCTTCACTCTTCCAGGACACCTCCACCAATGTGCTGTCGGAAGAAGATTGGAATTATCTGCTGTCAAAACCTGGAGACGAATTGTCTGGAGACAAAGAAGAAGATAATAAAGAAGGTGGAAATGGAAAGGAAGATGCGAAAGTTTAGGGGAAACTTTACCTGAACTTTCGGACAATGGAACTTTGCCTGAACCTTCAGAAAATGGCAGTGTTTTAGAAGAAAGTAATGATTTTTGAGCAAGATTGAAGAAGCTTAGGTGCTGATTTTGAAACATGATTTCATTTCAATACACTGAAGCAACGCCGAGCGTGGCATAGAACTGGAAGGGTGCCTACCAGATGTTTTTATTACTTTCTTTATTTTTATTACTTTTAAGATTTACCTCATTCTTGGTATGTTATGAATGTTATGATGCGGTAATTTGAGTTTGTTTTTCTCAAGAGATTTGCAATTACATATATGTAGCAATAATTGCCTGAACCTTCAGAAAATGGCAGTGTTTTAGAAGAAAGTAATGATTTTTGAGCAAGATTGAAGAAGCTTAGGTGCTGATTTTGAAGCATAATTTCATTTCAATACATTGAAGCAACGCCGAGCGTTGCATAGGACTGGAAGGGTGCCTACCAGATGTTTTTATTACTTTCTTTATTTTTATTACTTTTAAGATGTACCTCATTCGTGGTATGTCCTTCACAATGACTTAATTACGATTATTATGAATGTTATAATGCGGTAATTTGAGTTTGTTTTTCTCAAGAGATTTGCAATTACATATAGAAATTGGTTCACTAACTTGGCACTCTCCATTATTGTTGTTGCGTTTACGTCTTCATTTTGTGCACATTTTTGATCTTTTCATCTCTTCTCCTCCTCCTCCTCCTCCTCCTCCTCGGGAAAGAGGGCTTAGGGCACAATTTTCTAGGAGGAGAGGGCTGAAAACATTTCATTGGCGAAATACATTGCCACATTTTCTGGCCCAGGGCCAAGGCAGTAAGACGTGGAGTTTTGTGAATTAGATACGTATACGTAAATAATGTACGTACATATGAGATAGGAGGAGGATTTTCTGATGATTTTGAAGAAATATGAACATATTTCTAGACACTGGAATTTTCTAAACATTCATTAGGTAGGTCGGTAAGTAGGTAGGTATAGATATAAAGGTAGTTATTGAAAACGGAGAGATTAGACAGGGACCTCAAAATTGTGGTCTTAAAGTTGTATGTACATAATTATTAGGTACTCAGATCTAAGTTGTAGGTACTCAAATCCAAGCTGTAGCTACTCATAATTGAGGAGCTGGGTGCAAAAAGGGAAATGTGGATTTTTGCCCTTCTTACGTAAAACGGTTTTTTCAATAGAGCTTTTTGGTGCGCTCTATCTTCCAGCGTTTGAACTGCAGTGATAACTTTTTTTTCGATGAGTTACAGCGTTTTTTGTAAACATACTTTTCAAGGATTTTGATGAAAAATTTTATTGAAAACTTTAAAGTTAAATATCTCAGTTTGATGATTTTCATTTATTGCCCTTTTTGCACCCAGCTCCTCAATTATCCAACATGCAGTGTCAATGAGTGAAAGCCTTTGTTAGTACTTCTCAGTCTTCTCACACATTTTACTCGCTTTAATAAAGTACTCGTACTGCCAATTTTATTGACTCTTATTGATCAGAGACTGAGGTGAGTCCGAGTAAGTTAAGGTAGAAGTGATTCACTTCTATGACTAAAAGAAATGGACATTAATGTTGGAATTGGAAGTGATAATCAGGGGCTAAGGTAAGGTAAACTTATTTTACATAATAGAATAGAATAGAATAGAATATACCTTGTTTATCTTGCCAGAATGAGACTGAAAAGTCTGAAATCCAAGCTGTAGCTACTCATAATTATCAAACATACAGTGTCAATGAATGAAAGCCTTTGTTAGTACTTCTCAGTCTTCTCACACATTTTACTCGCTCTAATAAAGTACTCGTAGGTACTGCGAC
>NW_007378422.1:14729-41649 GCF_000475195.1 Diaphorina citri | reverse complement strand
TTAAAAAAAAAAAAAAAAAAAAAAAAAAAAACTTTGCGCAAACTATTTTCACGGATAACTAAGGGCTGAGGGGTTAGTTGTGTGGGTGGGAGAGTGGCACAATGCTTGCTGACTTTTTCTAAATTAGTGATTCTGTGGAACTCATTTAGAAAAGAGAGTCAACATAATATAGGATCCTGATCTCGTGATCGAGACTAAAACCTAATGAACAACAGTTCTCTAGGGATAAACATGTTTTTTTATCGAAATTCCACAAACTGTTCGACAAAGAGAATACCAAGAAGTTAATATGGAGTATATAGTAATATTGGAAACTGCCCTCACTTGACTTCATCGGTTGAATGATATTCGGGGGGGGAAAAATCGTGTCGTGTGTAATGGGAAAACTCAAATTGCATTGCCTACAGGACATTCAGAAAAAAAATCGGATGAAACTTGCGGCAAGTGGGAACCCCGTTCTTAAAAATCCAATCTTACTCTCCCAGAAACTGAGGAAACACTGCAATGAGATAAGGTACATTCTCAGAACGGTTGGCTTTTTCCAATTCTGTCCTCCTTCTATCTTCGCTTCTCGGACGATAAGAACTCAATAGTTTCAGTCAAACTCAAAAATAATCATAATAAAAGAGGTATGATTAATTCTTCAAAAATCTTGTAACTTTTGAGCCACTTATACCAAGCCAATTGACGTGAAAATTGTCACAACTGTGGTTAGTGAGGGTTACCATAAATAATTTTACTGTTGAAAAGAATGACACAAGAGAACCATGTTTTTCACTTGTTTATATTGAGGAATTCCATAGCTTCCTATTAGTGCACTTTGGCCCTTGGTTTTTGTCCTACCGTATATGTGGTGCATAATAAAAGAGGTATGATTAATTCTTCAAAAATCTTGTAACTTTTGAGCCACTTATACCAAGCCAATTGACGTGAAAATTGTCACACCTGTGGTTAGTGAGGGTTTACCATAAATAATTTTACTGTTGAAAAGAATCACACGAGAGAACCATGTTTTTCACTTGTTTATATTGAGGAATTCAAGAGCTTCCTATTTGTGCACTTTGGCCCTTGGCTTTTGTCCTACCGTGTATGTGGTGTTTTTGTCGAAAAAAAAAACGAGGACTGAAGTTTGGACTGAAACTCTTTGCTATTGCTATGTTGTATTAGTGACTTAAATTGGGACAAAATATAGGCTACGATTTCCACTCTCTCATTTATCACCCTTCAGTTCAAGATTCAGTATGTACAGAAAATAAGGAATCCAATCGTGAAAACCGCATCTTCCTAGCACATCTAGAAGTGGGTTAGAATTAGTATGAGTGAGTGAGTCAGTCAGTCAGTCAGTTACACAAGGGGCTGTATATATTTAGGACGCGTATAAAACAAACAGCGTACTAAATCTACTATTAAATGGGATTTTTTGAATTTAAATAACATTTAAAACCCTATTCCAATAACATCGAAAATCCTCTTTGAGTGGCCTAACTTTATAGTGATTCTCGGAACATCAAAATAGAAGTGTCGATAAAGGTATATGGTATAGGTAACATGGTACAGGTAGATATAAATAGCATTTAATTACCTAGAATTATAAACAATATTTTATTACAAGAGAGAATTTTATAATGTGAAAATATATTTATGTACCTATAGTAATATACATACATCTACCCACAAGTCTTCGAAATATCCAGGGCTCCAAGAACACCTGCAAAAATACTCCCTAACTGACAGGAAGAAAGCAAGCAGCTTTATCTTGATGCTTTCTTTTTTATCGGACTTTGTAGAATCGGCAGAACCCAGAGCTAGAGAAAATAATAAAATATCTGGTTTTATATCCATTATATTCGGAAGAAAGCAAGCAGCTTTATCTTGATGCTTTCTTTTTTATCGGACTTTGTAGAATCGGCAGAACCCAGAGCTAGAGAAAATAATAATAATAAAATATCTGGTTTTATATCCATTATATTGAGGGCTCCAAGAACACCTGCAAAAATACTCCCTAACTGACAGGAAGAAAGCAAGCAGCTTTATCTTGATGCTTTCTTTTTTATCGGACCTTGTAGAATCGGCAGAACCCAGAGCTAAAGAAAATAATAATAAAATATTTGGTTTTATATCCATTATATTCATATTTGGTTTTATATTCATACAAACTAGTTATACACCCTATCATAAATCAACCATCTCAAATAATATTTCAAAAAATATCTCGTATGTTATTTTTCCCTTTTTCCCCCGATGAATAACAGGAAACTTAGCTACGCTCTTTTAATTTTGTAAACAATATCTCCTCGAAGTTTACAAAAAAGCTATGATTAATAGGTCTAGTTTTCAACTCGAAAGAAAATTCTATTAATTTCTACACTTTTGTACCATCCAGCCAGGGCTCGTTTCAACTTTTCCTGACGAACGTTTCAAAAGGGGGGTTTTTTCTACGTGTCTTCATAATCTCTATCTAATATCTAGATAATAAATGTACCCCTACCTAACCCTTACAGAAGCCAAATGGCATTAGCAGGACGCCACACATGCCAAACAAAATTTCAACACGTTAGGCAAAGTGATAAGAGATTACTGCAATTGGGATTACATATATTTTGAAATGCATCTAATTAGAGTAGTTCAGCCAAAAATAGGTGAATGAGAAAAATTACTACATTGGAGATTAATGAAGTAGGTATGCATGACTTAAGTAGATTGATTACATAATATGTACCTATGTTGAAATGAATCTTCTTGGTAGAGTGCTTCAGCCAAAAAAGGAGAAGGTGAAGAAGAATTGCCACACTGGGGAAGTAATGAAGTATACATGAGTGGAATAGATTACCTAGCAGCTAGCTCACCTGACAAATTGGTCAATTTATGACCAGAAAATAAGACCCTAGAAATCCTGAATAGAAGTGTCGATAAAGGTATATGGTATAGGTAACATGGTACAGGTAGATATAAATAGCATTTAATTACCTAGAATTATAAACAATGTTTTATTACAAGAGAGAATTTTATAATGTGAAAAAATATGTATGTACCTATAGTAATGTACCTATAGTAATATAATATACATCTACCCACAAGTCTTTGTAATATCCAGGGCTCCAAGAACACCTGCAAAAATACTCCCTAACTGACAGGAAGAAAGCAAGCAGCTTTATCTTGATGCTTTCTTTTTTATCGGACTTTGTAGAATCGGCAGAACCCAGAGCTAGAGAAAATAATAATAATAAAATATCTGGTTTTATATCCATTATATTGATATTTGGTTTTATATTCATACAAACTATTATACACCCTATCATAAATCAACCATCTCAAATAATATTTCAAAAAATATCTCGTTATGTTATTTTTCCCTTTTTCCCCCGATGAATAACAGGAAACTTAGCTACGCTCTTTTAATTTTGTAAACAATATCTCCTCGAAGTTTACAAAAAAGCTATGATTAATAGGTCTAGTTTTCAACTCGAAAGAAAATTCTATTAATTTCTACACTTTTGTACCATCCAGCCAGGGCTCGTTTCAACTTTTCCTGACGAACGTTTCAAAAGGGGGGTTTTTTCTACGTGTCTTCATAATCTCTATCTAATATCTAGATAATAAATGTACCCCTACCTAACCCTTACAGAAGCCAAATGGCATCAGCAGGACGCCACACATGCCAAACAAAATTTTAACACGTTAGGCAAAAGTGATAAGAGATTACTGCAATTGGGATTACATATATTTTGAAATGCATCTAATTAGAGTGGTTCAGCCAAAAATAGGTGAATGAGAAAAATTACTACGTTGGAGATTAATGAAGTAGGTATGCATGACTTAAGTAGATTGATTACATATGTACCTATGTTGAAATGAATCTTCTTGGTAGAGTGCTTCAGCCAAAAAAGGAGAATGTGAAGAAGAATTACCACACTGGGGAAGTAATGAAGTATACATAAGTGGAATAGATTACCTATAGCTCACCTGACAAATTGGTCAATTTATGACCAGAAAATAAGACCCTAGAAATCCTGGACTAACGTCAACATTGTTAACTATGTACATGGATAAAGAATAGTGGAAAGTAAACACGCAAAGACAACCCGAGACACCCCGGATAATATCCGGATTGTAGAAAAAACTAATAACCTAACACAATACACACGATATTGTTCAAAAGAAAAACAGGAGAAAACAAACAAAGAAAAAGGAAAAACAATGAAAACTTTGCAGACTCCGATGGCACGGAAAATGGCGTCAGCGGAAAGTTTTGAAATGAACCGACAAGCCACTTCAGTACGGCAGGAAGCGGGGTTGCCAATTATAGGAGTTTTTTTACCCCCTTTTTTTAGGGGCAAAAATTTTGGGGATGGGGGAACCCCCCCACCAGAAAAAAGCCCAAAAAATTTTGGGGGTTTTTTTTTTTTTTTTTTTTTTTTTTTTTGCAAACCAGTGTTGCTTATTTAAAAAACGGCCTTAGAAGTAACTTGTGGAAACTGAGACTATGTATTTCCCCTCTCCTGAAGCTGACGTCTCTACTTTTGGCGCTGTAGCGTTATAACCATTGGAAATCCGCCATCTTGAAAAGGGGAAATAGTATCCGTTTCCGGAAAGAAAATAGTACACCTTATGTAAGTAACTAATTCTGAACGATAGTTCTCAAACTTCTCACACAAACTCGTTACTCGTACTCATTGCAAAAGAATTGAATGATCCAAAGGAAGAGAAAATAAGGAACCTAGGTACCCCAGGTCATTCCCTTCTAATAAAAGTTCGTGTTGCCGAAATAGATATAACCTCTCAAATAAGTTTACATTACATTTTTTAAGAGGTTTGATTAGAGGGAACTGTAACTTCTGAGGTCTCTCGTCCCGAAATCGAAGAGAGAAAGACAGGATAGGAGAAAGCCCGCCGTTCCGAGAACGTTCTATGTATTCAAAGTTGAGGAGGAAAAGCACAAGTATGTATCTTATGCATTGCGACAAGCAACAAGGTCATACCATGCCAGGCAACATGGTGAAAAACAAAACAACGTGGGCAGCAAATCAGCAATGAATAACTACAATGGCATTGTCAATACCCTGCAAGCAATAGTCGTCCAATGTCCATAGTAGGCAATATTAGCTTGACTTGCCAGAAACTCAATGGGTGCTGGAAAACTCTGACCCGTTTATAAGACGCTTTGCACAGAGCTGGAGTTTATCAACAATGCATCTGTTCACAGCAACAAGGTCATACCATGCCAGGCAACATGGTGAAAAACAAAACAACGTGGGCAGCAAATCAGCAATGAATAACTACAATGGCATTGCCAATACCCTGCAAGCAATAGTCGTCCAATGTCCATAGTAGGCAATATTAGCTTGACTTGTCAGAAACTCAATGGGTGCTGGAAAACTCTGACCCGTTTATAAGACGCTTTGCACAGAGCTGAAGTTTATCAACAATGCATCTGTTCACAAACTCATTCCGTAACGGAAGTAGGAACACCTTAGTGTACTCGAAACTCTTAGTAAATCATACGTCACTTATTCATTCATATTTCATAAATTAATATTCACCAAAATAGAAATATTGATACATATTCATACTTAATAAGCATGATACTATCATTGATCGTTTAATTGATAGTTCATGAGCCAAAATTGTGAAAACAATAATTCGATAGGATAGAACACGGTCAATAAACAATATTCCACACATCTAGAACAGTGAAGTGCCGAATCACCATGAAGATTTGAAATTTATTTTTAAATTTTTCAAACTGGATCATATTTCTTCGTCTGGCAATTTTTTCTTCCCCAGCGTCAGTATAAAGTGTTTTTGAGAATGTGATAATTCTCTTCTCTCTCTCCCTACCATATTTTCCCCAGCATATGTGCTAAAAAAAAATTGAACACGAAATTTATGGATACGAAAAATGTTTTAAAAATAGAAACAAACTCTGGGATAGATTCCAACACTTGAAAAAAATATGTTGCTCTACAATAACACAAACCTACGTGTTTTTTTACACACAAATTTGATAATCTTGAAATCGGACGAAAACAAGATAATGTACCTCTTATGTGTTTTGTAAAAATACAAAACAATCTTTTGTTATACCAAATGCTTTATAAATTCATGTGAATTAAAAAATAATAATTGTGTTGATACAGCTAATTGATAGAAAGTACGAGATGAAATGTCATCAGATAAAACGGATATTACAAATTCATGTGAATTAAAAAATAATAATTGTGTTGATACAGCTAATTGATAGAAAGTACGAGATGAAATGTCATCAGATAAAACGGATTATCAGTGTCAAACAGAAAATATTACTCTTGGAAAATAAATCCCAAATAGACACGCAAACTTGATCTAACTCAGATTATGATTCTTCTTACAAATATGAAATGTGTAGCCTTTATTGCAACATTTAGTATCGTATCCTCCATTCGATACAACTCCGACTTGGAGCCTGAATTTTCTTCAATGGATGCATCTGATCTTAGAAAAGATCAATTCAAGAACAAAACAGGACCGTGCATAGTAACAGATGTAATGGCAGAAGAGGTGTTGAATCTGGATGACTCTGGTTTATATGAGAAATATGTGGAGGGTGAATACCTGAGAAATTTAAACGAACTTCGAAACGAAACATTGATCATGGTAGACAAGGAAGGACTGCTACATAAATATACCAAGACTTACTTACAGAGAAGATTGCTCAGTCTTGCCATACCTGTAGCAAACACCTATACGTTCTATTTGAGAAAGGAAGGAATCAAAAAACCTAATGAAACTGAGGCTGACTTCCGGTATAATTCGAACAGGAATTACCTTAAGAAGAATATTTTGGAAAGATTACAACACTATTACAATGAGATCATATTTCGTCATTTACCAAAGATAAAATACAAAATAATAGATGAAGCAGTTGCTGATAAAAATGGATCCATGACGAGAAAACATTATCACGAGATTTGGGAATGGGAAACTAATTTTACGATTCAGCACCGCGAAATAGCTGATCATATGTCTCTTGCAAGAAATCATATTACCACTGAGGCAGATATGGCCTTGTATGCTGCCTTGAAACCAGCGTATTTCGAAGCTGAACTGAACAATATTGCCTTCATTGCTCCTCCATTTGAAGAACATCATTTCAAGATCAACCCATGATGTTTTCTTTAAAGTTTGTTACTACCTGCCTTCATTGCTCCTCCATTTGAAGAACATCATTTCAAGATCAACCCATGATTTTTTCCCTAAAGTTTGTTACTACCTACATATGCCTTCATTGCTCCTCCATTTGAAGAACATCATTTCAAGATCAACCCATGATTTTTTCCCTAAAGTTTGTTACTACCTACATATTTTTGTATTTTCAACAATCAAATCATCATACTTATCATTATTATCAAAAAATACTGTGATTGTTTTAAACCAGACTTTGTTATCAAAATCATCATGTACCACCTATTGTTTCATATTCATACTCACCATCTGTCAAACCTAGGTATACGAGTGTGATGAGAAACGTCAATGTCCAAATTCATCAGCTGATCATTGTTTATGTTTTTGAAAAGTGCACTTATACTAATGTGTGTACCTATATGGAGTTTGACAAAATATACCGACTAGGTATGTATATCTTGTGCTTAAAATCTTAAATACAGAATGGAGTTTGATAAAATATACCGACTAGGTATGTACATCTTGTGCTTAAAATCTTAAATACATATTTTTTTATGTTAATAATAGCTACCGTGTACCTATATTTTATAAATAACATATGTGCCTATAATGTGTAAATAAATATTGAAAATAATATCTATTTTATATGAGTTTTACCGTTTTAGTTATCTCAGATGTCAATGAAGAAAAATGCCATCTTCTTATATGGATACAAACATTACCCATTCACAGTTTAAAATGGATAGAACCCTACGACTGGTGACTCATTGGTAAATAAATATTGAAAATAATATCTATTTTATATGAGTTTTACCGTTTTAGTTATCTCAGATGTCAATGAAGAAAAATGCCATCTTCATATATGGATACAAACATTACCCATTCACAGTTTAAAATGGATAGAACCCTACGACTGGTGACTTATTAACGAATACGTGAATACATGAAAGATTACAAGAAACGACATGCTTAAAATTTATCATTGAAACAACACAGCTCTAGCAAATCAAAAGCGTGTAACTCTTGATGTAATAAATGGCATTCCATATACAAGCACTAGTTTTACTTTCCGTTGCCTTCTTGTGCGACTACTGTTTTTCGCAAGATCAAAACAAACGACATGCTTAAAATTTATCATTGAAACAACACAGCTCTAGCAAATCAAAAGCGTGTAACTCTTGATGTAATAAATGGCATTCCAAATACAAGCACTAGTTTTATTTTCCGTTGCCTTCTTGTGCGACTACTGTTTTTCGCAAGATCAAAAGGGTGATCCTCTTAGAGCTGAAAACCGCAAGAATTTCTGTCTCTTGGATCAGGACTATTTTTTCAATATACGACAGAACGAGTCTGGCATTATCCTGAAAATTGGAAATACCCTATTTCATCCAGACACGGAGCGATACCTAACATGTAAGCTAAGACACTTGCTCATCTACGGAATGAAGAAGATGGCGGTGCATGCCAATTACACTGACGACAAGTTGGATGAGTTTTACTTGAGGAATCGAAATCAGGTCAAGAAGAAAATGTGTGACATATTTCTAAAGATTTACAATGATTTTACATTTCAAGGTAACTACACTTTTCTTTCTACTTCTCTTTGTAGCTTATCTGACGTAACAAGAGTTGTGGAGTCCTTTATCCAATCCGTTAACAAGAAAAGTAATGACTGAGATAAAACTTAATGATAAATTAACGACCATACTAAAGATTTACAATGATTTTACATTTCAAGGTAACTACACTTTTCTTTCTACTTCTCTTTGTAGCTTATCTGACGTAACAAGAGTTGTGTTAGAGTCCTTTATCCAATCCGTTAACAAGAAAAGTAATGACTGAGATAAAACTTAATGATAAATTAACGACCATACCACCAAAGATCGGACAATGGGGGAAATGTTCAGTATAGTCAAGTGTTTATTCGACCCTTATGGAAGCAACAAACAATAGTTCTGTTGTTAAACAGTTATGTCATGAAAACATGAGGTAAGCAGGGTTTCAGAGACTGCTAAACACAGGAATGATACGTATACTTTTTGATTTTTTTAAGGTGTGATCGAAACGAAAAAGTTCATCCAAGAAAGAACATTCAGCGGTCGTGATTACAATGCCATGAGAAATGGCAAGGAAATTAAGAACTTTTGGAAGTTGGATGACGACTTTGAGGAGAAAACGCATCAAATTCGAATGTCACTGAGGAAAACACTGACGAACCTTTTGGTTTACTTCGAGAAGTGCTATTACTATTATTACTATCGAAGGAAGTCTTTGGCTTTGCGTGCATATCAATGGCATCATCCATTCTTTGACGATGGCAGGATTGACTACTTTCAGTTTGAAATGCCAGAGTGATACTTTCTTTCACTTGAAGTACCTCAACAATGTCATTTGCATGGATCATTATTATTATCTCTTGAAATTATTTGAACCTCATTCCAATTTGATATATACCTACCTATTAAGCAAGTCTTTGGCTTTGCGTGCATATCAATGGCATCATCCATTCTTTGACGATGGCAGGATTGACTACTTTAGTTTGAAATGCCAGAGTAATACTTTCTTTCACTTGAAGTACCTCAACAATGTCATTTGCATGGATCATTATTATTATTATAATTATCTCTTGAAATTATTTGAACCTCATTCCAATTTGATATACCTATTAAGGGAAAGGTAAATTTTTACTCAGTTTGCTAGCAAGTCTCAGTAGGTACATTTTGTTATAATGCGATGGATGAGTCATTTGTTATAATGCGATGTGAATGTTTTTTTTATGAACATAAACAATCCATAATATTATTTGTTGTTGTGCTTACCACTGAGGACCCAATTTTCTAATCAGTAGCGAGGTCTTACTTATTTTAGTTGAAAAAACATTTATCACAAATTAGTAAACAATTGTTTACTTTTAGGAGCCGAAAGCAATGCAAAGACTGTTTTGATTACATTCTTACTATTTTGTGAAATCAGAAGGAAGAAATGAATCTGCCGTCATTTAACATGTGAGTTTTGATTTGAAGTAGCATCGTAAATTTTTCTGTCAAAAATGAGAGTTGAGTTTACCTCAAATCATTGAACTGTCTGTGAAATTCGTGACATTTGAACATCTAATGTAACTTTCAATTCCTCAGATAATGAAGAGAAATTCCATTTTGAAGAATAATGCTGTCCTGTGAAAAGCACACAGAGAGCTGTCATTCTAGAATTAAATTTCTCAGTGGTTATGGACTTGATATCCTATTTGCTGTTAGCATTGACATACATCTCACACGTAAGTTACGGCGAAATTCATTTCAATGAAACAGGAGATTCTATCTATCACAAAAACTTACGAGCAAAAACAGACGAGACTGTGCTTTGTGTAGATGAGTACATCTACTTGCATCCTCACACTGAACGTTACCTGGTAGCTAAGCTACATCAGATACTTCACACCTGCCTCAACACATATGGTAAGAACATTCATATCTTACCCTATCCAAATGAAACTCTACGGGACACGGAACATAGATTGCATAGTACTCATCTCAAGCGAACCCTATTCCAGATCGTTGAGAATTGGTACTTGAACCTCACCTGCCTCAACACATATGGTAAGAACATTCATATCTTACCCTATCCAAATGAAACTCTACGGGACACGGAACATAGATTGCATAGTATTCATCTCAAGCGAACCCTATTCCAGATCGTTGAGAATTGGTACTTGAACCTTATCTTCTTCACTTATCATCGGTTGTACGACTTCCGCCGTACGTTGCATAATGTCACAAATAACTATGAGGACTGCAAGAAAAAAGACATCAAACGATTTTGGAATCACGATGATTTTTTCTACAGGTTTTTTAATCAAGTGAAAAGGCACCTGAGGGAAATCATTCGATACCACTACCTTAATCTGGAGAAAAGTTTCTATGAGACGAAC
This sequence comes from Diaphorina citri, assembly GCF_000475195.1. Lineage (NCBI taxonomy): Eukaryota > Metazoa > Arthropoda > Insecta > Hemiptera > Psyllidae > Diaphorina > Diaphorina citri. Next base: position 30,560 of record NW_007378422.1, on the reverse strand, counting down.
AGTCGCCAGTTGATGCACACGCTTTTCATGAATGCGACCTTGGCCCCTCATACCATTAAGTTCACACAGGTGTTCAAAGCGAGACTGATTGTCGACTTCTTTCATGATACGCCCTCAACTGTCATAGTGTCCGACATACCCAAGTTTAGATTTGCAGAAGATGAGGCAGTGACGAAACGAAAGCGTAACCGTACAACTGCTACTACCAAAATGACTAAACCTAGCACTACGGTATACAGACCGAGAATATTCAACCTGTCTGCTCTGGGCTTCACATACCCTAAGATGAGGAAAGGAAGAAGAACTTCCATTATAATGAAGTCAGAGGTGATACGAGCAGCAGATTATGAAAATAGAACGGATTTACCACGTGTTGTGATGTGGACACCCAATAAATTCACATCATAAACTAAGGTAGCCACAACTCTGAAATCTCGTAATTTTTACTCGGGATAGAATTAATGTAAATAATAAAAGAATAACTTGTAAAAATATATCTTAAACAAGTTTCTGTTTTTGTTTGTTTTTCCCAGACAATTAAAATCAGACTTCAAAACCTTTGAATTGGGGGGGGGGATTTTCAAATAATAACAAGATAAATATTTAGCTCATCCCTAGAGGGAATTTAGCTGAAAATATCAAATCTCTCAGGTCTCGGGAGCAATTTGAAGGTGTGTCCACACAGTCGACGACCGTCGATCGACGGCCGTTCGACTATGCTTGGACACACCTTTATATGAGACTTGAAATATGTCTATTCAGCCTGGCTCTGATGAGACCGGTGCGGAGCGACTTCCAATGAAAAACAAAGTCAAATGCCTTCTATGACTTTATCGTAAATTTCAATCAAAAACATTGTCAGTAACTATGGAAGACCCTCTGAAAACACAAATGTGAATCGAAATATAAGTTTGTGCAGTCGTTAAAAAACATTTCAATAAATTAAACTAAAATTAGCGTATGTATTACCTAATTTAAATAACTAACCTAATAGCTATGTAGGAGATAGTTAACATATCAAAATGTTTCATAGAGGAATTGGGAGTTAGTGAAATCAGAAGGAAGAAATGAATCTGCCGTCATTTAACATGTGAGTTTTGATTTGAAGTAGCATCGTAAATTTTTCTGTCAAAAATTAGAGTTGAGTTTACCTCAAATCATTGAACTGTGTGTGAAAGTAGTGACATTTGAACATCTAATGTAACTTTCAATTCCTCAGATAATGAAGAGAAATTCCATTTTGAAGAATAATGCTGTCCTGTGAAAAGCACACAGAGAGCTGTCATTCTAGAATTAAATTTCTCAGTGGTTATGGACTTGATATCCTATTTGCTGTTAGCATTGACATACATCTCACACGTAAGTTACGGCGAAATTCATTTCAATGAAACAGGAGATTCTATCTATCGGAGGTCCGTGCAATACTTCACGGGAATGGTTCATCCTGTATAAATTTGCTCTTTGTGAAATCAACGTCTCCATGTCACCATGTGTTTTCAACGAAAATTTGTGTTTTCTGTGTTGCAATATCCCTTGAATACGGAAAACCATCGGAGTCCCATGTCAACCGATCTGTTATTGACTACCGTCATGAAGGATGAAAACTGTGGCAGTCTATTGAAGATTAAAGTTATGTCATTTTGAAATATCGTCTTATCAACAAAGTTATTGTTGGGAAAAGTTAGTATTCAAATTCAACAGTCTCTTCATTTGGATCTTCTTGAATGTGGCTCATAGTGATTTTGGGAGGCTGCTTTCTGATTTCTCAACACATCACGGAGTGCTTCCTGGATGGCTTGGAAACCTTGGACCCTGTTTTTTCTGTCGATGAAAGGACTTATGCTGCCTTCAAAGGATCTGTGTACTACGAAAACCTCCTGAAAACCGGGATAAACAATACTGCAATCTTCCTGCATGTGAATAACGGCACTATGTACTGGGACACAGGGGAATATCTTCAGTGTAAGATCATTAATGAGATGACTAATCAGCTCGTCAAATACATCCGAGGAAATCCCATTCATATCGCTTTCTTGGAGAAACCCGAGAATGTGTTCAAATATTGGGACAAGCTCAAACGCCAGTGTATGTCGGTTACGATTGACTATTACAATCAGGTGGCGTTCAAGCTATGGCATACAGTCAAATACAAATCCAAACTGTTGAAACATATGGGAGGAGGACTCGGTTTCGAAAATAAAACCAGGAAACAAATACTGGAACATTGGTATACGGAAGAGAAGTACATCAACTCAGAGATCAATAAAACCCTCATCAAAATTCGGAGGATTTTCCGTGAGAACACATTAACCTGGAGTAGTAGTCCTTATCGAATTTGCTCCGACAAAGATTAAGTCACATTTAGCCATTGATATCACCACAATTATAAAGTCTAGGTAAGGATATAAAGTATGTATGAGTAAGGTTGATATGCCTCCGTATATGTATAGTTGAATAGGTAAGGAATGTCACCACGAACTAGTAACAAATAATCTTGGTAAACATTACTACATATTTACAACAACAAATAAAACTGTGGGACAATGAGAAGTGCAACTTTAGGGACCTCATAGCCCTTTGACAAAAAATAAATAAAGATCAATAACCCAATTCCCTTTATGTATTTCAATTGCTAACAATATTCAAATAATTTTCGACATGTAAGCTAAGTTTCAAATAAAACTGCAATACCATCAAACTTTCGAGCCCACTGTACGTCGAACTATTTAATCCCCCCTCGCGTGAATCATATTCCACTATCACGTTAAAATTATTTTCCCATAAAGGCCCCGCGTTCGCAGTCCCTCGCCTATCTTCGTAAACCAAATTCCCATTCGGCCCTTTCCATCAATCCCTTCGTATTCTCTCGCCATGCCCTAACCTCTGCCTCCCTATTGTTCTGGGTTTCAGAGACGCGAGGTCCCGTGGCACAAGGTCCCCACCGTCCCCCGGCCCAGTCAGGTGCCTCCCCCATTTACCGTCTTCGGTAGACGCCCCTACGCCTCCTCTTCGAGTGGCTCCGAAGCCCTCAACCCTCTGAAAACACAAATGTGAATCGAAATATAAGTTTGTGCAGTCGTTAAAAAACATTTCAATAAATTAAACTAAAATTAGCGTATGTATATATTACCTAATTTAAATAGCTAACCTAATAGCTATGTAGGAGATAGTTAACATATCAAAATGTTTCATAGAGGAATTGGGAGTTGGAAGTGAAATTTACAAAGGGGACTCCGGAATTGATCATGTCTAAATCAGCAGCATTCTCATCCCTATGGAGATGGTCGGTGTTGGTGTTATCCATGCACCCCCATATGGCGTGGTCTGGAGGTATGTACCATACTGGTCCTGAACCGTACGTACCACACGAATACAAACTTTTCGAACCCGAAACGCCAACCAACATCGGCAACGAAACCGTGCTACGATATTTCCTTCACAACGGTGAAATGGACATCGACCTGAAACTGTACATACCAACCAAGCTGAAGTGCATTATGAACAATTACAAGGAGTACTACTATGACCCTGGTGTTGTGCCTCATACCAATCTCAGTTTGGATGATCGAGATGCTAACTATGCGTACTTTAGCAAAACCAAGCGAGCCATTCTGCACGGCATTAACGACTGGGTGTGACATATTTCTAAAGATTTACAATGATTTTACATTTCAAGGTAACTACACTTTTCTTTCTACTTCTCTTTGTAGCTTATCTGACATAACAAGAGTTGTGTTAGAGTCCTTTATCCAATCCGTTAACAAGAAAAGTAATGACTGAGATAAAACTTAGTGATAAATTAACGACCATACTAAAGATCGGGCCATGGGGGACATGTTCAGTATAGTCAAGTGTTTATTCGACCCTTATAGAAGAAAACTGCATAGATGATTTGAATAATTCTGCACAGAGGATTTGAATAATTCTGTATAGAGGGTTTGAATAAATCTGTATAGAGGATTTGAATAATTCTGTGTAGAGGATTTGAATAAATCTGCATAGACGATTTGAATAATTCTGCACATCAGAGGATTTGAATAATTCTGTATAGAGGATTTGAATAAATCTGTATAGAGGATTTGAATAATTCTGTATAGAGGATTTGAATAATCCTGCATAGAGGATTTGAATAACTCTGTATAGAGGATTTGAATAACTATGCATGAATACAGGACAGGTCATGACTCTAGGTATCATGGATACTGAAATGCCTGTACTGTTCATACTCGTAGCTTTATGATGAATAGTTACTGCATTGTTCTAATTCTGAAAGTGTACTCTGAGTGATGAATGTCATGAATCATGACCTACCCGTATATTGAGAGTTCAGAGTAATCAAAATTCTTTATCAATTCGGTACCGGCGTTCCTATGAAAACAGTATTACAAAGTTTAAAAGGAATTTTAATTGTGTTAAGAATAACTGCTTGTCACGAATGTGGCTAACCGCTACGCTAAATTTCACTTGACTTGAACTCGAACTACCAACCTCCAGATTCAAAGACCACCGTGCTAACCACTACACGAGGTTGGTCTGTATTACAAAGTTTAATAAAAAACTAACATGATATTTTAATATTCTATAGAAAACTATACCTATTCAGCTATATATTAGGTTCTAAGCTCATTTGAGCAATATTTGGTTCTAAGCTCATTTGAGCAATATTTGGTTCTAAGCTCATTTGAGCTCTTTCTTTTTTCAGAAACTAGAAAGTCTAGACACCAAAGGGTATAATTATTACATTTGAGCAATATTTGGTTCTAAGCTCATTTGAGCTCTTTCTTTTTTCAGAAACTAGAAAGTCTAGACACCAAAGGGTATAATTATTATCTAGATTAGTAATTTCATATTATTTTTAAAATTTGCTTAAAGTCTCAAAGGTCTGGGATATGCGAATTCAATTTACCAACCCCTAATATGAAATGTTCTGCCTACAGGTACCTACTTACTTCAAGAAGACTAATTTTGCTTTCATGTTTACCCAACTTAATGAAAGGCCTAACTAGTGTGTTGTGTACATAATTATACTTTGTGTCATCTTTATGTTCGCCCATTTTTAAGCGGACATACCTACCTATTATGGGCAGAGAGGGTAATGTAGCTGCAGCTAGCTGACTAAGAGAGGAAATCTGAAACATTCATTTCTGAACCTTTTTTCAAGGATTTTCATTCCAAAAGCCTGTCGTCAAAAAAATCTAGAGAAACCACTCTTGACGTTCCTACATTCGAGCCTCATATTTTGCAAATACATTTAAAATTTCATCGCATTACCTAAGAAAATTAAGTGATTAATTGCAAAGACTCGTATAAACATTAATTTTCTAGGTAATTTAACAGAAAAAAAGCATTATTGAACCACTCAACATAATTAGCTGATTCATTATGATATACGACCAATATTGTGTACTAATACATCAGGTATTTTAACCGTCTTATCAATCAGTTAAATTTGCGCAGCACGTTACAATTTGTCTCAGTTACAATTTGGTCTCAGTTATAAAAGTGTGTCAATTACAATTTGGTCTCAGTTATAAAAGTGTAACGTGGTTCTTAGTTTGACGTAGTGTAAGTTGAAAAACGTCTAGAGCTAGAGCAATTTTATTTCAAAAATATAAATAAATAAAAATAAAATAAAAATGGAAGAACAAAAGACAACCAAAATGGAATACTTTTTCTTTGAAAATTTAGATGAGTTTATAGTGTGGTATTAGTGGAGGTCCGTGCAATACTTCACGGGAATGGTTCATCCTGTATAAATTTGCTCTTTGTGAAATCAACGTCTCCATGTCACCATGTGTTTTCAACGAAAATTTGTGTTTTCTGTGTTGCAATATCCCTTGAATACGGAAAACCATCGGAATCCCATGTCAACCGATCTGTTATTGACTACCGTCATGAAGGATGAAAACTGTGGCAGTCTATTGAAGATTTAAGTTATGTCTTTAAAAATTGCCGCCGGGACAGCTATCTCACGTCGTCCGAGCTCATCTCAGCCCTGTTCATAAACACACCCAAACTAAGGTAGCCACAACTCTGAAATCTCGTAATTTTTACTCGGGATAGAATTAATGTAAATAATAAAAGAATAACTTGTAAAAATACATCCTAAACAAGCTTCTGTTTGTCTTCGTTTGTTTTTCTCAGACATTTAAAATCAGACTTCAAAACCTTTGAATTGGGGGGGGGGATTTTCAAAGAATAACAAGATAAATATTTAGCTCATCCCTAGAGGGAATTTAGCTGAAAATATCAAATCTCTCAGGTATCGGGAGCAGACATGCCAATTTTAAGGTGTGTCCACACATAGTCGATGACCGTCGATCGACCATCGATCAACGTGGATCGACGGTCGTTCGACTATGCTTGGACACACCTGATCGACGGCTCTGATGAGACCGGTGCGGAGCGACTTCCAATGAAAAACAAAGTCAAATGCCTTCTATGATGACTTTATCGTAAATTTCAATCAAAACATTGTCAGTAACTATGGAAGAATCAATTGAAATGTGGTGTTTTGAAATAGGTAATTGAAACTTTTAGCATGGTCTATTTTCACATAAGACAGTTTCAATTGAAATGTGGTATTCTGAAATAGGTAATTGAAACTTTTAGCACGTTCAACGAATAGTAGATAGGTACCTACGGCATAGCCTATCTGTACTTGCACATTTAGATTAGAAATTATTGTAACACCCACTGAATCACTTTGAGATGCTCGTAATTATTTAGGACATTAAGACTTCTAGGGTTTCTAGACAACAAAAGTTGGTTCTTTATGGCATGCTATAGCTATACACTTATTAAATTTTGTGCTTAGGTACCTATTTATTTAATTTGAGACAAAACAAAAAAAACTATCTATGACCACCCAAAAACGGTCCTCATAGCGTATTGTCCCATCGTGATGTACTACCAATACATCGCATTATTTTCCCCCCTTCTCTTTGCTTGCATGCACATTCCCCGTCCGCACGCAGTCGCATGTCTACCACCATCACCTCCCCTACGTCGCGCACAAGCGTCTCGTCCCGTACACGCACATGCCCGCACCCACCCCCACCAATTCTGTGCGCGCCAGCGTGATCGCCAACGAGCTAGACCGAATCCAGCATCGCTCCAGGCCCCATTTCAGCCACGTCCCCACTGAGGACTATTTGAACTCGCGCGCAGTCGTGGTGAATATCAATTCCTTACCCTATTTGAATTCGTGCCTGTTCCACCGGTTCATAACGGGTCGGATTTGAGCCGTACACGTGTCTCAGTTTGACGCCGCGGTGTGACTTGATCTTTTTTTTTACAACGCAACGGGGTGCTTTTTTCTCCAATATTCTCTGAATAAATTTATAAGATACAACGTGTAGATAAAAATAAAACATAGTAGGTATAGAAATAAGAAAATAATTTTACTGTAAATAGGTAGGTATCAATATAAGGCCTCCACAAAATTGTAAAATTATTTATTTATAGCCATAGACGCATACCTAGTAGGTACTTACTACACCCACGCCATGCTTTGAATAGAAATTAGAAAATAGAAAAATTCAAGTTGTATAAATCAGTGCACATTGCATAATCAATTAGTTTTCAGGCGGCCATACAAATTATCAACACAGTACTTGTTAACCCCTCTCTGCCAGAATTTCTCATTTCATATCAAAGAAAATTCGACTTCAATTTAACCCTTGTAAAAGAACATTGGGCCTCAATTCAAGTTTAGGGTCTCGTTTTAACCCTTCTAAATCAAAATTTTTTATCTTGTCAAGAAACATGAAGACCATAGGCCTCAAATAAACTGAGGGTTTCGTTTTAACCCTTCTAAACCCGAGTTTCTCATCTTGTACCGCAGAACTTTGATGATGACGTACGAAGCATTTTTTTTTTTTTTTTTTTTTTTTTTCACACCCAGTTTACCCCTAGTAAAAAGGGCTTGAAAGCTAAAAACCTTTGTACCTGGAAGATTGGACCCAAAGCCTATGTACCTATTAAAAACAACCCCTACTCAAAATAGAAACAACTTGACAGAAGGCCAGACAATCCAGACAGTGCAAAAAAATGGGGCCCACAAAATTCACGTGAACTGCTCAAATCCCATGATGACCCCACGGTTTATTTGTTTTTTATTTAAATTTAATTTGACGGGTTCATGAGTTTCTAGCCCGTAAAAACATGTGAATTGGAAAAGGGCCAACATTTGCAAAAAGATAATTAAATAAACAAATCGCCCATCCACATCCAGTAATAAGAATGAAAAAATAAACGGAAAATAAACGAAAATTTTAGTTCAAATCAAGTGCCTTGTGCGTATGGCGATTTCGTTTTAAAATCCATAGACATGCCCAACATTCTTTTGCATGTTTTAACGAATTTCTAAAATTCTCTCACATGTTTTGATGAATTTCTAAAATTCTTTCCATGTTTTGACGAATTTACACTATTTTTCGTTTAATTTTGTTTGCCAACGTAAATACTTTGCATATTTGCATTTTTTTTTATCAATGTCTATATGTCCATTTTCATTATTACATCATTTGAATACACCAGTTTAGATTGCCCCAACTTTGTGTCATATTCAGTTTATCATTTATTTTATGAAAATTTGGGAAACTTTCTGGATCTATTGGGGAATAATCTGTGGGGAAAGCTAGGATGTCTGAGGAATGATACCTAGGATGTACATATGTATGTACAAGTAGGTATGTAAAATGTACATAGGTATCTAGTATCTTTACAGTACACTTGTATCATTTTGAGTATGGGTTTCAAAACTCTGTTTGTAATTAACTATTATTATGTAATTTGAGCTTATAATAGTGATGAAGGTGCTTCCAGAAGAAATTAAAATTAATTTCACGAACAATCTAAAATAATAAGAACTACTTTTGTCCCAATTACAGTTTATTAATGATCGTAGAGTACCCTATATGTGAAGGTCCTTGCAAGATTATCCTCAGACATCTGAAACCGTGAACTGATATGGAGGTGTAAGGGTGGGGGAAGGGGTTACAGGTTTAGAGGGTGTAAAATAGAAGGTTTGGAGGGTGTAAAAGATGAGGGTGGAGAATTGGAGGTGTAAATTTACCAAATGAGATTCACAATTATTTTTTTTTTTTTTTTTTTTTTTTTTTTTTTTTTTTTTTCACTAAGCTTCTTATGAAGTTCACTTTGATGGTTTTTCCATGATAATTATTTTATTTTGATGATTCCTATTTTTGAATTTAAATGATCAAAGTGTTTTGAGACACGTGAAATACGATATGTGAACAACGTTTTTTCACTTACCTGGATTTGACTACTTATTGAATTTTCAACGTGATTTCAAAATTTAATATTCAACGTGAATCCTCTGATGTAAATAGTGAAAAATATTATCAGTTGTGCTGTCCTATACTTACAGTAATTCAATTGTGTTTTTATTTTTCTCCTTTGTATGAAATGATTCACTGTAAATGTGTAAATAGATGAAATAGTTTATAAATAGTGATCCTTTATGTAAATAGTTTTATTAATTGATTTTAGATATTTGACAAATAATTCTTTAATGGAAGAAGAATAACCCTCATTTAAAAAATAAGTCCCTTTTTTGTTGGGAACGCTGTTAAATAGGTATTGGACAAATTGTGTATAAAAACACATTTAAAACATTAAGGAAAAGTGTGGCAAAACTGTTTTTTTTTACAAATGCGAAATTTCCTCCAACTACAATTTCCTTTAAAAACAGGAACAAAAAAAGTCTCTCTCTCTCTCTCTCTCTCTCTCTCTCTCTCTCTCTCTCTCTCTCTCTCTCTCTCTCTCTCTCTCCTTCTCTCTCTATCTGACAAACAAACAAAAAAACCTTCCCGATAAAAAGCAATAAGCAAACAACTTGAGACGAAGAAGAAAAAAGTTACTGTTGTTGCTATGAGGGCAATGTACCCCGAAAATTTCCAGAAATTAATACTATCAAATAAATTATAATTTCTTGGATTTCTTTTCTTCCTCTTCCCTTTTTCTTCTCCTCCTTCTTCTTCTTCTTCTTCTTCTTCTTCTTCTTCTTCTTCTTCTTCTTCTTCGTCTTCTTCCTTCTTCTTCTTCTTTATTTCAAATGGTGTTTTTCTGCGATGTTATGTCTTATAAAGCGTTGTTACTCTATGTTCAAAATCATTACAAATCTTGTTGTTTTGTAGAAGGGGGAATACACAATGGCGTAAGGTTTGTGAACTCTATTTTTATGATCATTATCCATTATTTCTCCATTTTTAGGGTGTCACCGTATAAAAGAAAAGGTGAAAACAATAATTCATATTTATTTTTTCATGACTATTTATACTTGATATTTACATCAGTCTATTTTCTAGTCAACTTACACGTATTTTACTCAAATTTAATTTATTTACAGTAGGTACATATTTACATACAGGCTATTTTCATCTTTACCTAACTTTCCCCCTTCAAATTCATCATACCACAAAGGTGGACAATAATTATTGACTTACAAAATAGGACAAGAAACATATCCAACTTACACGTATTTTACTCAAATTTAATTTATTTACAGTAGGTACATATTTACATACAGGCTATTTTCATCTTTACCTAACTTTCCTCCTTCAATAAAACAATAAAATTATATTGGAGCTATGTACCTAGTAGAGTACTAATGCTACTGAGTTAGTCAATTTAATAATGATTATTTGATTATAAATATTATTAATTTAAAACAGTGATGTATAAAAAAAAACTTGAAAATTAAGAAAAAAAATGCCCAATGAGGTAATTTTGTTTAGGCATTGGACTTATAACCGAGAGAACTATGGTTCGAACTTTAGCAATGACATAAAATAATTGAATCAACCCTAATTGATTTTTGGGGATTCAATCTAAAGTTCTTTTCTTATGTTTTTTTATCTAGTTTTTTTTTCAATATATTTTATTGCTAGATTACCTACTTATGTTAATTTTATTTTTTACATGGTAAATGGTGTTAATTTTATTTTTCTTTTTATATTCTCCCCGATCGTTCACCCAGTATGAACTCGCTTCCGAGACACTTGAGTTCATATTTGGGTTAGCTTTGGATTTATGGGCGAACAAACAGTAATCAAAAAATATAGAAATTTTACGATTTTGTGCTTGGCACATTGCATAATTTGACTTAAAGCCAGGCATTCATAGAAATAAAGTTTCACAAATAATGCAATAATAATTTTGGACCGAGGGAGGGGGCCCGGGCCCCTAAAGCTCAAGTTTTCCTCTTTACTGCAGGCAAGGGTTCAAAAATTTGGACTATTCTCAGAATAAAATTAAACCTGTGAACATTTTCCCAAATTTGTAAATAGGTAGGTACACGAATTTGCTGATAGACTACCTAGGTATAAAGATTTGCTAGTAAAATAATGGAATAAAATACCTAATGACTTGAGGGAAAAGAAGAAAAAAATATAAATTACAAATCCCTCATTATTATGCGGTCCTCATTTATTCAAACAATATTCAATACTGACTAAAACAGTTGTTCCCTATAGCTCTTCTTGAAAGAAAAGTTCAACCATCTCTCATGCAGACCCATAGCAGGTGGACTTGGCAAGAACAGATGTTTTACCATCTTCTCTGTCGATCGGAACTATGTTCGAATCCCTAGACCGACAAGAAACATATCCCCTCACACATGTAGTGTAACAGACGTCACATTGCTACCATTGTTTCCGAAACCGAATTGCCAAACTTCCTTCTAAAACCGGTTTTATTGTTTCTCCTTTTCATGTCTCCTTTCTCCTCCTGCGATCTGCAACTGTGGGCTGCGATGTTATTTCGGACCGTCTGTCGTCGTTCTTCTACCATTCTCATTGGCCGTTGGATCAAGATAGGAACCGCTTCTGTTAGGCAAGGTAAGAATTGTGTAATCCATTACAAAATGTCATTTTAAACAAGGCAATCTCAGTTTAAATGTCTTTTGAAAGACTTGAAACTTTTAGCATGGTCTATTTTCACATAAGACAGTTTCAATTGAAATGTTGTATTTTGAAATAGGTAACTGAAACTTTTAGCCTGGTCTATTTTCACATAAGACACTTTCAATTGAAATGTGGTATTTTGAAATAGGTAATTGAAACTTTTAGCACGTTCTACGAATAGTAGATAGGTACCTACGACATAGCCTATCTGTACTTGCACATTTAGATTAGAAATTATTGTAACACCCATTGACTCACTTTGAGATGCTCGCAATTATTTAGGACATTAGACTTCTACGGTTTCTAAACAACAAAAGTTGGTTCTTTATGGCATGCTATAGATAGGTATACACTTATTAAATTTTGTGCTTAGGTACAAAAACAATAAAATTATATTGGAGCTATGTACCTAGTAGAGTACTAATGCTACTGAGTTAGTCAATTTAATAATGATTATTTGATTATACATATTATATTAATTTAAAACAGTGATGTATAAAAAACTTGAAAATTGAGAAAAAAAATGCCCAATGAGGTAATTTTGTTAAGGCATTGGACTTATAACCGAGAGAACTATGGTTCGAACTTTAGCAATGACATAAAATAATTGAATTAACCCAAATTGATTTTTGTGGATTCAATCTAAAGCTCTTTTCTTATGTTTTTTTATCTAGTTTTTTTTTTTCAATATTTTTTATTGCTAGATTACTTATGTTAATTTTATTTTTTACATGTTAGGTAAATGGTGTTAATTTTATTTTACTTTTTATATTCTCCCCGATCGTTCACCCAGTATGAACTCGCTTCCGAGACACTTGAGTTCATATTTGGGTTAGATTTGGATTTATGGGCGAACAAACAGTATGAGTAGTTTAAAAGTTTGTTATGATTGTACATAAAAAACATTTGTATATAAAATTAAGTGTGTGTATAAAATAAAAAAACGGAGTCTATGTCATTGTAATAAATAAGATTTATGCCCGGAGAGAAAGTGAAAGGTTTTATTGAGCTTGAAGAAGGAAAAAAAAACTGATTTTTCACTTTTTTTATATAAAGACCTATTTATATCTACCATAGGCAGTAGGGAGCCTTTTATAAGATACAACGTGTAGATAAAAATAAAACCTAGTAGGTATAGAAATAAGAAAATAATTTTACTGTAAATAGGTAGGTATCAATATAAGGCCTCCATAAAATTGTAAAATTATTTATTTATACCCATAGACGCATACCTAGTACTTACTACACCCACGCCATACTTTGAATAGAAATTAGAAAAATTCAAGTTGTATAAATCAGTGCACATTGCATAATCAATTAGTTTTCAGGCGGCCATACAAATTATCAACACAGTACTTCTTGTTAACCCCTCTCTGCCAGAATTTCTCATTTCATATCAAAGAACATTCGACTTCAATTTAACCCTTCAAGTAAACCCAAATTTCTCAACTTGTAGCAAAGAACATTGAGCCTCAATTCAAGTTTAGGGTCTCGTTTTAACCCTTCTAAATCAAATTTTTTTTATCTTGTCAAGAAACATGAAGACCATAGGCCTCAAATAAACTGGGGGTTTCGTTTTAACCCTTCTAAACCCGAGTTTCTCATCTTGTGCCGCAGAACTTTGATGATGACGTACGAAACATCAGGGCTCACACTGCCGCCCTCCTCAAGAGAGTCCAAGCACCCATTCCAAGAGCCGCCAGAATGCCCCTCGCATCTGCCTTTGAGTAAGTAACTTCTTTTACCTACCTACCTACTTGTTTGAAATTTGGAATTTCTTACACGTGATGTCTTCCTTTATTTCTTTCTTTCGTCCTTCCTTCCTTCCTTTCTTTCTTCCTTTCTTTCTTTCTTCCTTTCTTTCTTTCTTCCTTTTATCCTTTCTTTCCATCTTCCTTTATATCATTCTTTCTTTCTTTCTTTCTTTCTTCCTTTCTTTCTTTCCTTCTTTCTTCATTCTTTTCTTTCCTTCTTCCTCTTTATCTTTCTTTTCTCTTTCTTTTTTTTTTTTTTTTTTTTTTTTTTTTTTTTTTTTTTTATCAATGTCTAATATGTCCCTTTTCATTATTACATCATTTGAATACACCAGTTTAGATCAGAATTGCACCAACTTTTTGCCATATTCAATTTATTATTTATGAAATTTTGGGAAACTTTCTGGATCTATTGGGGAATACTCTGTGGGGAAAGCTAGTAACGACTGGTATCTGAACTTGCAACACACGGTCAAAGTGAACACGTTCAAGGAAATGAAGCACGACTATTTCGGTGGTACGTAGATTTATCTTCTAATACATTTAGAACTAACTTACTTTAGACTTTTTTAAAGAATTTCTCCATCTGTTTACAAAAGTGCACAGAACAAAGATACATATTTGTCCATAGGGAGAGTAAGCAGTGATCGCAAGCATATCTAGGAAAAGCAATCAAAATTGTCTTTAAGAACTTCTATTTTTAGGCTCTAATAACAATTCACCACCAGAATGTACGATTAGATTTTATGAGCTTGACCAATCAATTACACAATTTGCATTCTAAACAACACCATAAAGTTGTGTAAACTCTTTGCTTTTGCTGTCCAGGCGCCGAGAACTACACGTACGAAGGTCCGGATCCCAACTGGGACGAATGCCAGGAGAACCCGATCATTCACGAGTACTGGGAAGCCGTCGACGTCTTCCGGGATAGTTTGGCTAACGTGACTGCACCGCTCCGGGACAGAATCAAACTACAAATTTTGAAACAGACGCTCAAACCGTACCAGTTTTGGCACGACAAGAAGAAGAGGAACGATACGAGTTTGAAGTATTCGATTGAGCAGATCATCAACGGAGGAATACCTAAAGACAGTCCTATTCATGATTAGAGGATAGAGGATTTGAATAACTCTGCACAGAGGTATTCGATTGAGCAGATCATCAACGGAGGAATACCTAAAGACAGTCCTATTCATGATTAGAGGATAGAGGATTTGAATAAATCTGCACAGAGTATTTGAATAAATCTGCACGTATTCGATTGAGCAGATCATCAACGGAGGAATACCTAAAGACAGTCCTATTCATGATTAGAGGATAGAGGATTTGAATAAATCTGCATAGAGGATTTGAATAACTCTGTATAAAGGATTTGAACAAATCTGCATAGAGGATTTGAATAACTCTGCACAGAGGATTTGAATAAATCTGCATAGATGGAAAGCTAGGATGTCTGAGGAATAATACCTAGGATGTACATAATTATGTACAAGTATGTAAAATGTACATAGGTATCTAGTATCTATACAGTTCACTTGTATCATTTTGAGTATGGGTTTCAAAACTCTGTTAAATATTAGAGTCTAACAATGTTAAATAGGCTATGTTTGTAATTTAAATTTTATTGTTACGCCTATAGATAAATATTTATTTATTGCTCAAGATAGATTCAATATGGTTAGATGTGTGTGATATCCGATAGATGCATATTTATTGTATTAGATAGTTTGGTAGGATCCTGAATTTTATTTTATAGTTACTATGATTTTTGGCAGCACCCTTTCGGTCTTTATACTACTCCTTTATTAATTTTCCTCCCTAAAAATTCTTTCACTTTGACCATTTTTAATCGGTTCCACAGAATTTTAATAGAACTTTGACCATTTTTAATCTTTCGCTAACGAACAATTCTTTCGCTTTAATTACTATTTCTTAGAATCCACACAACTTTTATAACTCTCTTTCTAGGGGTATAATGGTATATTTCTATCAAGTCTTTCATGGTACATTGCTTAGTTGCGATCGCTGCTAGATTTCATTTAAATTCACGCTACAAGGGGTATAATGGTATATTTCTATCAAGTCTTTCATGGTACATTGCTTAGTTGCGATCGCTGCTAGATTTCATTTAAATTCACGCTACT